>NW_018364942.1:9125-11865 GCF_002078875.1 Numida meleagris | reverse complement strand
GGGTGGAGACTTCTGGGAGCAGATGGAGCTTTGGGGCTGCATGAAGTACGTGGGGACTGGATGGAGGCGTTGGAGTTGGACAGAGATTTTTGGAATGAATGGAGATTTTGGGAGTGGCTGTAAATTGTTGATGTGAGTAGAGATTCCGGGGTGAGGACGGAGGCTTTGAGGCTGCATGGAAGTTATTAGGATTGTTTGGGACTTTTGGGACTGGATGTAGAGGTTAGGGCTGGGTGGCAATTTTGGATCTGTGCAAAGTGTTTAGGGACTAAAAGGAAACGATTTGAGACTGAATGGAGATTTGAGGACTGAAAGGAGGATTGAAGAGGATGAGAAGATTCTGGGGGGCAGTGTAGTGGATTTGTGGAGTGAATGGAGGTTTTTGGTCTGAATGGAAGTGTTAGGATGGCTGGGTGGAGGTTTTGGGGCTGTCTGTAGAGTTTAGTATCAGATGGAGGTTTTGGAGGCGGGTGGAGATCTTTGGGGTGCATGGAAGATTTTGTGATGAGTGCAAGCCTGGGGTCTGAATGGAGGTGTTGGGGGCTGACTGGAGCTTTTTGGGGTCTGGTTGTAGATGTTGTGGATGCAAGAAGATCTGGGGAGCAGGTGGAGGATTGGGGGCTGGATGGAGTTTTTGGGACTGGAAGGATGGACAGACAGACAGATAGATAGACAAGGTATGCAGGCAGATAGATGAACAGGCACGTGAAACGATGGAGAGACAGACAGACAGTCAGAAGGTGGCTAGACAATTTGTGTGCCCATACTGCATGAGGAGCAGGCAATGAAACAGAAGGAAGATGGATGGATGGACAGGCAATGAAGTGATTCAAACTGCACCCACACTGCCAGGTGAAGCAAAGGGTTAAAGGCCGTGCATGGACTTGCTCACGTATCAGTGTCTGTGCAAGTTTATGTGTGTGTCAGTGTCCATGCATGCATTTGCACTGATGCTGCAGTTTAGGAAAGCCAACTTGCAGCTCTTCAAGGAGCCACCACAAGCACTGTGGTGCTTGCACCCAGCAGCAGCTCAGCTTTTCTTCTCACTGACCCCTCCCCGTGGGTTTAGGGACACAATCAGAAAAAATAAAAAAAATGTGGAATTCATACGTTGAGATAAGAACTGTTTACTTAGATAGAAAAGAAACTGAGAAAGAACAGGAATGATAATAAGATACGTTTATGATTTTCCAAATCTTGTGCTGCACAAAGCAGTTGCTCACCACCCAAAGACCAATGGTAGAAGCAGGACAGAATGGGAGGAAAGGAATGTGGGGGAAATCTGTAGAGAATCTGTAGAGCATCCGTAGGAGATGTTAGGGGAGGAAGGAAACATTTTGGGAGCTCTCTAGAAGAGAGGTAGATTGGGACAGATCAGGGGATCACAGAGAAATGGTGGAGGTGATTTGGAGTGGATTGGAGAGGATTGGGAGGTCTCAAGGGGTGTTAAGATATTTGAGGGGCTAAAGAAGGATTTGGGGGTAAGAGATGAGCATTTAGGGATTTGGTGTGACTGGGAAGCATTTGGGGTTTATCAGTGAGAATTTGGGATTGTTAGATTAGGGGAAGTTAGCTGGTCTGGGGTTAGAACAGGACATTGGGGAGTCCCAAGCGGGGAATTCAGGGTCTGTCCCCTTCAGGGCACCCCATAAATGAGGCACCTGGGGGGGTCCATCAGCACGGTAACCCAGTGCTCACTTTGGTGTAGATAATGGGGGACTGAGGGGCAGTGGGAGAAGTGGAGGGCTGGGAGCACGGGATGGCAGCTTGCATCTCAGCGTAGGTCAGATCCACACTGTCACTGGGGTAACCTGGAGAGACAGGAGGAGAAGGGGGTTCCATCATGAGGGTCCCAAGATGCTTGGGCTAGGGTGGGGCCTCTGGTGTAGGTATCTAGGGAGGTGTTTCCATGAGGGGGAGACTGAATTTCTGCAGGGACTTAGATTTTCGTTCTGCGTGCGAGATGTTTCTGGGTCCATCTATGGTTTTGGGGTCCCCATGGGTCACTGGGCATCCTTGTGGCTGCTTTTAGAGTCCCTCTACCTGTGGGTTGTGGGTGCCCATGGAGTTGTGGGGTTGTTTAGGGCTTGTAGGGCTTCTGTGGGTCTGGGGATTTAGAATTGTGGGGTGGGGGATTTCCCACAGTGCAGATATGGGATTCCCATGGTCTGGATACGGGTGGTGCACATAAATGTCAGGGGAAGCCATATGGGGCTGGGGGGTCATTTGAGGTCCCCATGGTGAAAATTTGGGTTTCCATGGTGATGTCCAGTGCGGACTCCAAGGGGAAGGTAGGGATTTGAGATCCACTACCACAGGCACTTACCTGGATCTCCAAGTCCTCAGTCATTGCTGGGGGGACACCTGCATCAAAAAGGAGAGGAGGAAGAGTGGGGGTTCTGTGGGGAAAACTAGTGACAGCTGGGGGATGCATAGGTGACCTACAGGGGATCAAAGGACAGGTAGGTGATGCTTGGTGAGATCTATAGGGGAAGGAAGAGGATACTTGTGGAATTCAATGAG
Organism: Numida meleagris; assembly: GCF_002078875.1. Taxonomy (NCBI): domain Eukaryota; kingdom Metazoa; phylum Chordata; class Aves; order Galliformes; family Numididae; genus Numida; species Numida meleagris. Next base: position 9,342 of record NW_018364942.1, on the reverse strand, counting down.
GGATAGAAAGAGGATGCAGGGGACACTTGAGAGGATCTATAGGAAATGGAAACCATTGAACTCCTTCCTCACCAGGGCTCTCATCTCTCTGTGTCCAGAGGCTGCGGGCATCAAGCACGAAGTAGAGGCCCAGGCAGAAGACAAAGACAGCAGCACAGCCCCTCACCACCACCAACAACAGGTTCCCACGGGATGGCCCCTTGGCACCTGTGGGGTC
>NW_018364942.1:4515-6875 GCF_002078875.1 Numida meleagris | reverse complement strand
GGCTTGGTGAGATTCATGCCAACATCTCTTCCTGCTTGCACAACCAGCAGAGACATGGCCCATTCTTCTTAAAATAATCCAGTTTGGGCTGAGGCCAGGTGCCCGGATGCCGTAGAGGAGGTGGGGTTGGTCTTCTGGAGAAGGGTTTTCTTCCCACTCAGAGCTCCTCCTCTTGGAAAGGACAGCCCGCTGACCTTGGCTGTGTCTTCCTGGGGGCACAGATCCCAGTTGGGGATGCAAGCAAAGACCCAAAGGGGTTTTATCTGCATGGTGGAAACCTCAACACTCACCTGCAGCAGTGGTGATGAACAGGACTATGAACACCTCTGCCATCGAGAGTCAGTGGGTAAGACAAGTCCCATGCTTCATCTCAAGGCAGGCACCTAGGGGAGAAGAGACGTCCAGCCCCCACCCGGGGCAACAACGTGCTGCAGGTTCCAGGAGCTGACCCAAAGGATGGGGCTTTCCTCCTTTGAAATATGGAAGATACGACTTGCTCCTGTCATATCTACTGCTCGGCTCAGCTTGGTGTCATCGGCAAAGTGCTGAGGGTACACGCGATCCCATCACCTCTGTCACTGATAAGAGATGCAGAAGAGCCCAGCTCCAGGAGGGACCTCTGGGGGACATCACTCACCACCACCTCCTCCTGCACATGGAGCCGCTGGCCCCAGCCCTTGGGCTGCAACTTCTCAGCCAATTCCTTATCTCCAGAACAGTCCAGTCCTCACCTCCACACCTCCCCAGTTGAGGGATAGGGATGTGGTGTGGGGCCATGTCACAGATGTTGTACAAGTCCAGGTAGGTGACAGCAGTTGCCCTTGGATGACATCAGTTACCCTCAAATGCTCATCTCTAACCCCAGAATTCTTCCTTACGCCCCATGAATTCCTTGCAACCAGCTGAGGACCCCAAATCCTTCCAATCCACCCCAAAATCCAGACACCATTCCTAAAGGACCACAGATTTTTCCAGTCCACCCCAAAATCCCACCAGCTCTTCTGTGGGTCCACAAAATCTCCACCAATCCAACCCAAAAATCTGATGAAACCAAGGAGGTTTCTGACCACGTGTGTGCACAACCTCACATGTGTAAGATACGCATGGGCACAACTCTATGTGTGCACAAATGTGTATGCTCTGTGTGCACGTGCAGTTCAAGCTTGCAAAGTGTGCTGTGTGTGCACAACATCACACGTGCACTACATGCATGTATCACTGCATGTCTTCATTACACGTTCATCTCTACGAAATGTGAGTGTGCTGTCACATGCTCACAATAAATGCACACACACGTGTCCTGCACTCTTAGCATTAAGGCACGCAGAGTGTATGTGCCATGTTGCATGCGTACACCACCACGTGTAACCAATAACTCTCATGTACATCCTCAGCAGGTTCTGCCTGCGTTAGAGCTACATGTGTGCCCTCACACACTAAACATGCCTTTAGCGTGTGCCCCTGCTGGGGCCAGATGTGTTCCCCAATCAACATGTGAGTCCTAATCTTCTGCCCATGGCTGTGTGGGGGTCACTGTGTCCCCAGAGATTCCGGCTGCTGTCCCCAGCGGGGATGGCGGAGGAAAGCGCAGTGGGGACCAGGTGTAAGGGAAAGGGCAGGCTGGACGTGTTGGGGACCAGGTGTAATGTCCCCTGTGGGACAGCCCATTGCAGCCGTGTGTCCTGCAGTCGGCATCTCATGTCATGCACTGGCAGCCTTTTGGGGACAGCGTGGGACAGCTGACAGATGACAGCTTGTGTGGGACACCGCAATAACGGTTGTGTGTACCACTCCATGTGTGTCATCTCATCCTGGGCCCCATGGTGCCACCACATGGGGAACACAGTTGTCACATGAGGAGGTGGCATCATGTCATTCTGTCTCCAAGGGGAAGTGAGAGTGGATTTCCCAGCATTTCCTGTGCCCACTGCAGTCTCACTGTCCCCAAGCTGCTCCTGCCTAATGGCACCAATGGCGCTGGCCCTCATCCTGGGTGAGTGACAATGGGGACATGGTGCCACGGGGGTTGTTGGCCCTGAGTGGGACCAGGACTGTGTCTCTTGCAGGTTGGTGTCTGGTGGCAGCAAGCAGAGCTCAGTGGCGTGAGTATGGGGACAGGGGGAGAATGGGGAGAGAGGGAGGGGAGCGTGTGGAGGGAGCCATCCAAGGGGTCGAGGAGGGTGTGCAGGGACAAGGCTGACTGGTGTCCCCTGTCCTAGTGCCCCGACCCTCCCTGTCACTGCACCCCAGCCAGGGGGTGGCTGTGGGGGACACTGTCACCCTGCGCTGCCACCTGCCCCGGCCGGCTGCCTGGGTCCAGTTCTACCAGGAAGGGATTTGGGCGTACACCAAGAGCAACG
>NW_018364942.1:0-2505 GCF_002078875.1 Numida meleagris | reverse complement strand
CCTAAATGCTCATCCCTAACCACAGCATCCTTCCTTTGGCACCTCAAATCCCTCAGCACTCTTTGACAAACCCAAATCCTTCCCAATCCACCCGACCTCCAGCATCAGCGCTGTGGAAACCCCAGGTCAGTCTCAATTCACCCCAGCCCTACAGATCACATCCAGGGCCGATGACTCCCATTCCATCCAATATAATTTCCCCATACATCCCCTATGGATCATCTCTGTTATTTCATCCTTCCACTTCTGTCTTATAAAACAAGTTTTATCTCAACCTCTGAGTTCCACACTGTTTCTCTCTGATTCTCTCCCCTATCCCACTGGGAGAAATCACTGAGAATCCAAGCTGTGTGGTGCTGAGCTGCTGCCGGGTGCCAGCACCGCAGTCCTTGTGGTGGGGGCCCAATGTGGGGCCCAAAGGGTGGAGATCCCAACAGATGTGAGCAGAGCGTGTTCCAACACAACTGCTCTCAGCGGGACAGCAGCCTCAGAGCTGCTGCTCACAGCGCTCAGCTCTTCCTTCACTCGCTGCCATCCCTTGCTCTCAGGGCTGCTTCCTTCCCTGCACTGGCACTGGTTCTCATCTAGGAGCGCTGCCCTGGGCTTCTGGATGCTTCTGCCAGTTTGCCTGCAGCGTGTGTGCCTCCTCATTTCAAGGATGGGACGTGACACTCACGTGGCGGTGTTGGCAGGATCCCCTGAGTGAGGGAAGGTGCAGAGGTGACCTCTGAGCTCTAGCCCAGGAAGGCTCTATGGCGGGAGAGGGGTGAGCAGGGTCAAGCCATGGCTGGCAGGGAAATGCTGGTGCTGGGCTGCTCCCCTGCTCCTGAGCAGCTGCAAAGGTGCAGGCTGTGCCCTTCCCCACCCCAAAATGGCTTGGGCTCACAACCATGGGCACCATCCCTGTGCAGGACGGGAAAGAATTCCAGCCCCTGACAAAGAACAGAACTTGTGGCCACAGCAAGGAAAAGCCACCGAGTGCGCTGTGTTGGGAGCAGCACTGCTGGCAGCCCAGAAGGAGAGGCACCGCATTCAACACACTGCTGCTGCAACGCTGACATCCTGGCACCAACAAGGGACAGCCCTGCAGAGCCCATTCCCTGCTGAACGAAATAGCACTCAGCCACTGCGTTGGTGCTGCCAGATGCAGGAGATCAGGAAAGAATTCTGCGGTCTGAATTACGAGGACAGGAAGAAGGAACGGACCTTGCCTGCTCTCAGAAAGTGAGCCAGCCAGCATTCTCAAGTGCAAATGCATGCACAGACCCTGACACACACATAAACACGCACAGACACTGACACGTGAGCAAGTCCTTGCACAGACCCTTGGTCAGCACCAGTCATTTCCAGAAAGAGGGAGGAATGCTGGGGAGGAAACAGCTGCAGCTTGTCCCAGGCACAAGCCCAGGCACAGGATGAAGGTGGGGGTGCAATGGTTCCTCCTCCCCTGCACGTCGCTGTAGCTGTGCACCTCACCCTGGAACAGCAGCAGCAGGCAGAGGGGCCGGCATCGAGCGTGGCTCTGGAAAAGCTGCAGGAGGGTGACGGGCGGCTGGCGGGACTAATGCCACCGGCACCACAGGGATGAGTCCATCAAAGCCACAAAAGCTCCCAGCTGCGCCCAGAGGAAGGGGAACCAGCAGCCGCGCAGCAGCAGCAGCAGCTCCACAACTGCCAGCACCGGCACATACAGCATCACCTTCTGTTTCATTTTCCTTTTTCTCTTCTCTTCCCTTCCCTTCCCTCCTCTCCTCTCATTTTTGCCCCTGTCCTTTTTCCAGCACTGTGGGGGCACTTTGCCCCACTGCGTTCTCATCCATCTGCCCATCCTCCTCCTGCTGGGCTGCCTGCTCTGGGAGCTGCACCTCCTGATGCAGTACAGACACACCAAAGTTCCCAGCACTTTCTGTCCGTCTCTCTCTCCATCCTTCCACCTGTCTGTCCATCTATCTGCCTACATACCTCACCAATCTGTCTGTCTGTCCATCCTTCCAGCCCTGAAAACTCCATCCAGATCCAAAATCTCCAACCAGCCCCTAAAACAATCTGATTGACTCCCCAAAACTCCATTTAGCTCCCAAAACTTCCACTCATCCGCACGGTCTCCATCCATTCCCAAAACCTGCATCTCACACCAAACTCTACATCCAGCTCCACAGCCTCCATCCAGTCACCCCAAATCCTCCATCCAGCCCCAACATCAACACCCAGCCCCAACCTCTGTATGCAGCCCTCCAAAACCTCAGTCAACCCCAAAACCTTCTTCTCCTAAAATCTCAGTCCACCCCAAAAACTTCCATCCAGCCCCCACTTCCAAAATCCAGCCCCCAACGTTTTATCCAGCCCCACAATCTCCAACCAGCTCTCACCTCTACACCCAGACCCAGTCTCTACATCCAGGTCCCCAACACCCCAGTGAAACCCAAAAGTCATCATCGTGACACAAAAACTCCATCTATACAAAAAACCTCCAACAACCCCAACATTTCTGTCCAGCCCCAAAAC
>NW_018364941.1:27301-28524 GCF_002078875.1 Numida meleagris | reverse complement strand
GTGTCCCCATGTCCTTGTGGTGTCCCCATATCCCCATGTCCTCGTAGTGTCCCCATGTCCTCGTGGCGTCCCCACGTCCTCGTGGTATCCTCATGTCCCCATGTCCCCTTGGTGTCCCCATGACCTCATGTCCCCATGACCTCGTGGTGTCCCTATGCTCTCATGGTGTCCCCATGTCCCCATGGTGTCCCCGTATCCTTATGGTGTCCCCATGTCCCCATGGTGCCCCCATGTCCCCCATGTCCCTGTGGTGCCCCCATGTCCCCATGGTGTCCCCATATCCTTATGGTGTCCCCATGTCCCCATGGTGCCCCCATGTCCCCATGTCCCTGTGGTGTCCTCGTGTCCCCATGTCCTCATGGTGTCCCCATGTCCCCGTGGTGTCCCCATGTCCTCGTGGTGTCCCCATGTCCCCATGACCTTGTGGTGTCCCCATGTCCTCGTGGCGTCCCCATGTCCTTGTGGTGTCCCCATGTCCTCGTAGTGTCCCCATGTCCTCGTGGCGTCCCCATGTCCTCATGGTATCCCCATGTCCCCATGTCCCCTTGGTGTCCCCATGACCTCGTGTCCCCATGACCTCATGGTGTCCCTATGCCCTCATGGTGTCCCCATGTCCTCATGGTGTCCCCATGTCCCCATGGTGTCCCCATATCCTTATGGTGTCCCCATGTCCCCATGGTGCCCCCATGTCCCCATGTCCCCATGGTGCCCCCATGTCCCCGCGTTGTCCCCATGTCCCCGCAGGCGCTGGCGCAGGCTCTGTCCCAGCTGCAGGAGCTGCTGCAGAAGCACACGGGGCTGGAGGTTTTGAGGGCGGCCGCCCGCGCTTTGGGGTCGTTCTGCGACCCCCAACTGCCGCTGTGCGGGCGGGGGGACCTGGTCCGGAGCCGCCTGGCCGACGAGCTGGCCGAAAAGTGTCACCGCGACGTCACCGACATGCTGCGGGTGGGGACATTGGGATTGGGGTGGGGACATTGGGATTGGGGTGGGGGCATTGGGATTGGGGTAGAGATATTGGGGTGGGGACAGTGGGATTGGGGTTGGGACATTGGGGTGGGGGCGCTGGGATTAGGATGGGGAAGATGGGATTAGGGTGGGGACATTGGGATTGGGGTGGGGGCATTGGAGTGGGGACAGTGGGATTGGGGTGGGGACATTGGGGTGTGGACATTGGGATTGGGGTGAGGAGACTGGGATTGGGGTAGAGACATTGGGGTGGGGAC
>NW_018364941.1:23584-24819 GCF_002078875.1 Numida meleagris | reverse complement strand
ATGTCCCCATGTCCCCAGTGTCCCCAGTGTCCCCAACATCCCCATGTCCCCAATATCCACAATGTCCCCAGTATCCCCATGTCCCCATGTCCCCAGTGTCCCCAGTGTCCCCAGCATTCTCATGTCCCCAACATCCCCATGTCCCTAAAGTCCCCATGTCCCCAATGTCCCCAGTGTCCCCAGCATCCCCATGTCCCCAACATCCCCGTGTCCCCAGTGTCCCAGTGTCCCCATGTCCCCAGCGTCCCCAGCATCCCCATGTCCCCAACATCCCCATGTCCCCAACGTCCCCATGTCCCCAGTGTCCCCAGTGTCCCCAACATCCCCATGTCCCCAACATCCTCAGTGTCCCCAACATACCCATGTCCCCAACGTCCCCGTGTCCCCCATGTCCCCAACATCCCTATGTCTCTGTGTCCCCCATGTCCCCAGTGTCCCCATGTCCCCTCTGTCCCCATGTCCCATAGCGTCCCCATGTTCCCACGATGTCCCCATGTCCTATAATGTCCCCAACATCCCCAGTGTCCCCATGTCCCCAATGTCCCCAGTGTCCCCAACATCCCCATGTCCCCAGCATCCCCAACATCCCCATGTCCCCAGCATCCCAATGTCCCCGTGTCCCCAACATCCCCAGTGTCCCCGTGTTCCCTGTGTCCTTATGTCCCATGATGTCTCCATGTCCCTCCAGTGTCCCCATGTCCCCACATTGTCCCCATGTCCCCCCAGTGTCCCCATGTCCCCACGTTGTCCCCATGTCCCCCCGCTGTCCCCGCAGCGCCCATGACCTGACCCCCTGGCGTCTCCTGCAACCCCTCCTCCTCCTCCTGCAACGCGCGGCCGACACCGGCGAAGTGCCACCGCAGGTGACCGCCGGGTGACACCGTGCCGGGTGACACCGTGCCGGGTGACACCGCCGGGTGACAGCGTGTCAGCCGCTGTGCACGTTTGTCACCCGCAGGTCCTGGTCCCCGCCATCACCTGCGCCCAGCTCCACCTGCTCTGGGAGCTGGCCCACGTCTCGGCCGGCAGAGCCACCCAGGTGAGGACACCGCGTGTCACCGTCACCGCGGGTGTGTGTCACCACGGGTGTGTGTCACCACGGGTGTGTGTCACCACGGGTGTGTCACCGTCACCGCGTGAGTGTCACCACGTGCGTCTCACTGCACGTGCGTGTGTCACCGTTGTGTGTCACTGTCACCGCGTGTGTGTGTGTCAGTATGTGTCACTGTGTGCGT
>NW_018364941.1:20445-21665 GCF_002078875.1 Numida meleagris | reverse complement strand
GGGGACATCGGGGTTGGGGACATCGGGGTGGGGGTGTCCCCAGCCGCCGTCCCCATCCCTGGACGAGGAGGAGCTGTTCAGCCTGGCTGCCACCCTGCGGCGCCTCGCCGCCCTCCTCGCGTGAGCAGCGCGTCCCCAACGTCCCCAACGTCCCCAACGTCCCCGTGTCCCTCTGTCCCCAGTGTCTCCGTGTCCCCAGTGTCCGTATGTCCCCAATGTCCCCGTGTCCTGGTGTCCCCGTGTCCCCAGCGTCCCCAACGTCCCCGTGTCCCCATGTCCCAGTGTCCCCATGTCCTCAGCGTCCCCAACATCCCCATGTCCTCAGTGTCCCCAACGTCCCCAATGTCCCTGTGTCCCCGGTGTCTCTGTGTCCCCAGTGTCCGTATGTCCCCAATGTCCCCATGTCCCAGTGTCCCCAGCATCCCCAACATCCCCGTGTCCCCAGTGTCCCCGTGTCCCCAGTGTCCCCAGTGTCCCCAAAGTCCCCATGTCCCCACCATCCCCGTGTCCCAAATGTCCCCAGTGTCCCCATGTCCCCAGTGTCCCCAACGTCCCCATGTCCCTGTGTCCCCATTGTCTCCGCTCCATGTCCTCAACGTCTCCATGTCCCCTGTGTCCCTATGTCCCCAATGTCCCCAACATCCCCAGCGTCCCCAACGTCCCCGTGTCCCCATGTCCCTAGTGTCCCCAATGTCCCCATGTCCTCAGTGTCCCCATGTCCCCAATGTCCTCGTGTCCCCAACGTCCCCATGTTTCCATTGTCCCCCGTGTCCCCAACATCCCCATGTCCCCAACATCCCCATGTCCCCAACATCCCCAGCGTCCCCAACGTCCCCGTGTCCCCATGTCCCAGTGTCCCCATGTCCCCAGCATCCCCAACATCCCCGTGTCCCCAGTGTCCCCGTGTCCCCAACGTCCCCAACATCCCTGTGTCCCCAATGTCCCCGTGTCCCCAGTGTCCCCATGTCCCTGTGTCCCTGTGTCCCCAGCGTCCCCATGTTCCCAACATCTCCAACGTCTGTGTGTTCCTGTGTCCCCAGTGTCCCCATGTCCCCAACGTCTCCAATGTCCCCGTGTCCCTGTGGTCCCCAGCGTCTCCGTGTCCCCAACGTCCCCATGTCCCCAATGTCCCCATGTCCCCAGTGTCCCCAGTGTCCCCAACATCCCCATGTCCCCAATATCCACAATGTCCCCAGTATCCCCATGTCCCCATGTCCCCA
>NW_018364941.1:15165-16950 GCF_002078875.1 Numida meleagris | reverse complement strand
GCGTGTGTGTCACCACGTGCGTCTCACTGCATGTGCGTGTGTCACCGTTGTGTGTCACTGTCACCGCGTGTGTGTGTCAGTATGTGTCATTGTGTTCGTGTCACCGCGTGTGTGTCACCACATCTGTGTCACTATGTCTGTGTCACCGTGTGCGTGTGTCACTATGTGTGGGTCACTGTGTGTGTCACCATGTGTGTGTGTCACTGCATGTGTCTGTGTCACCGTGTGTGTGGCACTGTCACCATGTGTGTGTCACCGTGTGCGTGTCACCATGTGTGTCATTGTCACAGTACGTGTGGCACTGCATGTGTCACCGTGTGTGTCACCGTCACCGCGTGTTTGTCACCGCGTGTGTCACTGTGTCACCGTCACTGCGTGTGTGTCACTGTGTGTCACCAGGCGTGTGTCACTGCGTGTGGCACTGTCACCACAGGTGCGTGTCACCGGGTGTCACCATGCGTGTGTCACTGCGTGTCACTGCGTGTGTGTGTCACCGCGTGTGTGTGTCACCGCGTGTGTGTGTCACCATGTGTGTCACCGTGTCGCCATGTGTGTCACCACGGGTGAGTCCCCGTGTCACTGTGTGTCCCTGTGTCACCACATGTGTCACCACGCGTGTGTCCCCGTGTCGCCGTGTGTGTCACCTCACGTGTCCCCCCGTGTCACCCCACGTGTGTGTCCCCGTGTCGCCGTGTGTGTTGTCACCCCGTGTGTGTCCCCGTGTCACCGCATGTGTGTGCCCGTGTCACCGCATGTGTCCCTGTGTCTCCATGTGTGTCACCCCACGTGTGTCCCTGTGTCGCCATGTGTGTCACCACAGGTGTGTCCCCGTGTCACCACGGGTGTGTCCCTGTGTCACCGTGTGTGTCCCCGTGTCACCGTGTGCCACCACGTCTCCCCATGTCACCGTGTGTGTCACCCCGCATGTGTCCCCGTGTCACCGCATGTGTCCCTGTGTCTCCACGTGTGTCACCCCGCGTGTGTCCTCGTGTCACCGTGTGTGTCACCATGTGTGTCACCCCGTGTCGCCGTGTCACTCTGTGTGTGTCCCCATGTCACCGCGTGTGTCACCCCGTGTGTGTCCCTGTGTCACCGTATGTGTCACCTCACGTGTCCCCCCATGTCACCTCACGTGTCCCCCCATGTCACCGCGTGTGTCACCCCGTGTGCGTCCCGGTGTCGCCGTGTGTGTCACCTCACGTGTCCCCCCCCCGTGTCGCCACGCGTGTGTCCCCGTGTCCCCGTGTGCGTCATCACGCGTGTGTCCCCGTGTCCCCTGGTGCAGGAGGACGTGCGCCGGCTGCGTGGCCTCACGCTCCGTTTCTGCGCCCTGTGTCAGAGCGCGCTGAGCGACGCCGACGGCGCCGTGCGGGAGGAGGTGGGGACGGCGGGTCACGTGACACCGGGGGGGCTCGGTCACGTGACACCGGGGGCAGCGGGTCACGTGACACCAGGAGGCATTGGGTCACTTGACACCAGGGGACGTAGGGTCGCGTGACACCAGGGGCAGCAGGTCACGTGACACCCGGGGGCAGTGGGTCACATGACACTGGGGGGGGGCGTAGGGTCACGTGACACCAGGGACAGTGGGTCACGTGATACTGGGGGGGCGTAGGGTCGCGTGACACTGGGGGGCATTGGGTCACGTGACACCGGGGGGCAGCAGGTCACGTGACACTGGAGGGATGTAGGGTCGCGTGACACCGGGGGCAGCGGGTCGCATGACATTGGGGGGCATTGGGTCACGTGACACCGGGGGGGGGCGTCGGGTCACGTGACACTGGG
>NW_018364941.1:7173-8726 GCF_002078875.1 Numida meleagris | reverse complement strand
CAATGGGGTCAGTGGGGTCATTGGGGACAGGGGGGGACATTGGGGCCAATGGGGACATTGGGGTCAGTGGTGTCAATGGGGACATTGGGGTCAATGGGGGTCAGTGGGGACATAGGGGTCAGTGGGGCGAATGGGGTCAATGGGGTCTCTAGGGACAGTGGGGTCAGTGGGGGCTGTGGGGGCATGGGATATTGGGGTCAGTGGGGGTCAGTGGGGAACATTGGGGTCAATGAGGAACACTGGGGTCAATGGGGATCAATGGGGGACATTGGGGTCAATGGGGACATTGGGGTCAGTGGGGACATTGGGGTCAATGGGGACATTGGGGTCAATGGGGATCAATGGGGGTCAATGGGGATCAATGGGGGACATTGGGGCCAATGGGGACATTGGGGTCAGTGAGGAACACTGGGATCGATGGGGATCAATGGGGGACATTGGGGTCAATGGGGACATTGGAGTCAATGGGGACATTGGGGTCAATGAGGAACATTGGGGTCTATGGGGATCAATGGGGAACATTGGGGTCAATGGGGTCAGTGGGGTCAATGGGGGTCAATGGGAACATTGGGGTCAATGAGGGACATTGGGGTCAATGGGGACATTGGGGTCAGTGAGGAACACTGGGATCGATGGGGATCAATGGGGGACATTGGGGTCAATGGGGACATTGGGGTCAATGAGGAACATTGGGGTCTAGTGGGGACATTGGGGTCAATGAGGAACATTGGGGTCTAGTGGGGACATTGGGGTCAATGGGGATCAATGGGGGAAATTGGGGTCAATGAGGAACATTGGGGTCAATGAGGAACATTGGGGCCAGTGGGGAACATTGGGGTCAATGGGGATCATTGGGGTCAATGGGGACATTGGGGTCAATGAGGAACACTGGGATCAATGGGGTCAGTGGGGTCAATGGGGGTCAATGGGAACATTGGGGTCAATGAGGACATTGGGGTCACTGAAATCGATGGGGACATGGGGGTCAGTGGGGACAGCGGGGTCAGCGTAGACACGTGGGGGTGACGCTGTCCGTCTGTGTGTCCGTCTGTGTGTCCGTCTGTGTGTCCGTCTGTGTGTCCGTCCGTGTGTCTGTCCGTGTGTCCGTCTGTGTCCCCCCCCCCCCCCCCACAGTTCTATGGGGACTTTGGGGACGTGATGCGTGCGGTGCTGGTCTCTGCCCGGCGCGTGGACGGCGCCGAGTGGGCGCGCACGGTGCTGCTCAGCCTGCAGCAGGTGCCGGCCCCACAACCCTCAACCCCACAAACCCCACAACCCCCACAACCCCACAACCCTGAACCCCACAAACCCCACAACCCCACAAACCCAAACCCAAGAACCCCAGAACCCCAGAAACGCCAGAACCCCAGAAACCCCAGAACCCCACAAACCCCACAACCCCACAACCCCACAAACCCCAGAACCCCACAAACCCAAACCCAAGAACCCCAGAACCCCCAGAACCCCAGAACCCCACAAACCCCACAACCCTGAACCCCACAAACCCCAGAACCCCAGAAGCGCCATAACCCCAGAAACCCCAGAACCCCAGA
>NW_018364941.1:0-1203 GCF_002078875.1 Numida meleagris | reverse complement strand
GGTGTCCCCACGTCGTCCCCGTGTCCCTATGGTGTCCCCGGAATGTCCTCGTGTCCCCGAGGCGGCGCTGCGCTCGCAGCTGGCGGCCGTGCTCCTCGACCACGTCTTCACCGACACCGCCGGTCCGTGGCCCCGCGGCGGCACCGGGATGTCCCCAAAAGTGTCCCCAAAAGTGTCCCCAAGGTGTCCCCAAAGGTGTCACCAAGGTGTCCCCAAGCTGTCCCCAAAGGTCCCCCCAGGGTGTACCCATGGTGCCCCACAGTGCCCTTGAGATGTCCCCATGTCCCCCCTTTGTCCCCAGGGTGTCCCCAAAAGCTGTCCTCAAAAGTGTCCCCAGGGTGTCCCCATGTCCCCAACGTGTCCCCAGGGTGTCCCCAGAAGCAGTCCCCAAAGGTGTCCCCAGGGTGTCCCCATGTCTTCCCCATGTCCCCAGGGTGTCCCCATGGTGTCCCCATGTCCCCAGCGTGTCCCCAGGGTGTCCCCAAAAGCTGTCCCCAAAGGTGTCCCCAGGGTGTCCCCGTGTCCCCAAGGTGTCCCCAAGGTGTCCCCAGGGTGTCCCCAAGGTGCCCCAAAAGTGTCCCCAGGGTGTCCCCAAGGTGTCCCCAGGGTGTCCCCAGGGTGTCCCCATGTCGTCCCCATGTCCCCATGGTGTCCCCATGTCCCCAGGGTGTCCCCAGGGTGTCCCCGTGTCCTTAAGGTGTCCCTAGAATGTCCCCAAAGGTGTCCCCAAAGATGTCCCCAAAGATGTCCCCAAGGTGTCCCTAAGGTGTCCCTAGAATGTCCCCAAGGTGTCCCCAAGGTGTCCCCAGGGTGTACCCGGGGTGCCCCAAAGTGCCCTTGAGATGTCCCCATGTCCCCAGGGTGTCCCCATGTCGTCCCCGTGTCCCCATGGTGTCCCCAAAAGTGTCCCCAAGGTGTCCCCATGGTGCCCCAAAAGTGTCCTCAGGGTGTTCCTATGTCCCCAGGGTGTCCCCAGAGGTGTCCCCAAAGGTGTTCCCATAGGTGTCCCTAGGGTGTCCCCAAAGGTGTCCCCATGGTGCCCCAAAGTGCCCTTGAGATGTCCCCATTGCCCCCCAGTTTCCCCTTAGACCCCAGTGTCCCCATTGTCCCCCATTGTCCCCAGTGGCCTCTTTGTCCCCATTTCCCCCAGTGTCCCCATGTCCCCCAGTGTCCCCATTGCCCCCAACGTCCCCAATGTCCCCA
>NW_018364940.1:9594-11856 GCF_002078875.1 Numida meleagris | reverse complement strand
GGCCAGCTTGGGCCTACTTGGATCTACTTAGGCCAGCTTGGGCCAGCTTGGGCCTACTTGGATCTACTTGGGCCAGCTTGGGCCTACTTGGATCTGCTTAGGCCTCCTGCGGCCAGCTTGGGCCTCCTGGGGCCAGCTTGGGCCTCCTGGGGCCAGCTTGGGCCTCCTGGGGCCAGCTTGGGCCTCCTGGGGCTGGCTTGGGCCTACTTGGATCTACTTAGGCCTACTTGGATCTGCTTATGTCTGCTTAGGTTTACTTGGGTCTACTAGGAAACCTCTAAAGAGCCCCAAAACCCAACACATTCTCTTGCCTTGGGTTCTTTTAGTAGGAATCCCACACCCTTGGCTGCCCCACGGCTCCTCTCTTGTCTTTTTTCCTCCAAAACAACCAGGATTGGCAGCGCTTCCCCTCAGTGCTCCAGTTTTTAAGGATTTGTGCGTCTGGGATAACGCTGCCGTACGCTGTCTTTACCGTAGCGTGGAGGTTGCATGCTTTTGCCTGCTTTCATGTATTTTTAAGAGGATCTGGCTTTTTTTTTTAGAGGACCTTTAAAGGCTTTGCTGTCTCAGAGTGACTCATAGCAGTGATGAGAATGGCGGTGACTGTCCGGGTGTTGCGCGGCTGTTTGGCTTCACTGCCACCCGGCCTGCAGGTCCAAGAGAGGACTCACATTAGGAAATGGCTTTATTTTGCTAAAACCCATGGGTGGACCGACCACCGTCGGTCACAGATAGGACAAAAAAAAAAAAAAATTGTGATTTTGTTAAAATTCCAGAGTTCTCAATGGGGCCGTCCCCACCTGACCCAAGGTGTCGGCGTCCCGTTTCCCAACAAAATGGGGAATAAAAACTTACCCAGTCGAACCAGAAAAGCACAGCGCTGTGCTCCAAGAAGAGCTGCAGCTCGTGGAGTGAACGGGGCTCAGGTTGTAGGGCTGGCCCCACTGCCCCCCACAGAACTATTCCTTCAGGTTGTAGGGCTGACCCCACTGAGCCCCAAAAATGGCCTGATGGGAGCTGGGGCTCATCCCCACATCCCATGGCTGCGTTGCAGCCTAATTAATGGGTTAATTGAGATATTTGCTTGCTAGAGCAGCACCCCACAGCCCCACCTCCACGCACTGTTCCCTGTGACCAAACCAGTGCTGACAGTACTGAAAACGCTCTTTTTTGGCCCAAACTGGTGATGGTGCCCTAGATGCAGAGCAGCAGAGAGAGAGAGGGAGTGTTAACTTGCAGAGAAAAAGCCCAAACCTTTGGATTTAGAACAAAACTGCTTTCGCAGAGCTGCTCGCTCCCACTCATTAATTGCCCGCTAATTAATTGCTGCGGAGCCGCGTTCTCGCCGTGCCCTCAGCTCTCAGTGTTGTTGTCACCTTCTCACCGCGTCCCTTGCTAAAAGCAGCAGGGCGGTCGATGCCAACGCGTGCAAGCCACGCTGGATCTGCAAACACCCAGACATCGTAAACTAGAATTAACTGCAATTAATAATTGGAGCAGCTTTGGGAGCTGCTCGTGGGTTCGCTGCCAGCGCTCTCCCGTTGCATTTTGCAGCCCGGAGCCTGGATCGTTTTTCCCAGATCATTTTTCTTTCTTTGCAAAGCAATGTCTGCAGTCGGGCGTGTTGTTTCCTAAGTTGGGGAACCGCCTTCTCTCCCTGCAAACCGGTACGGCGGTGCTGGGAAGGCTTCAAAGAGTGCAAAAAAAACAACACAGCCAGCCCCAAATCCGAGCTTCGCCTTCAGCTCTGCGAAACCAGTGCTGCAGAACGAGAGGGCGATTCCGGTCCAACTCGTCGTAATTAGCACCCGGCTGCATGCAAAATGGCCCCGAGCTGCCGGCACCTTGGCTTTCAGATTTGGCTTTTTATTATTTTGGAATCCCCCACGTTTGGGGAGCGAGTTCTGAACGCGATCCGAGCAGCTGCCCAGGGGAAGCTTGGCCCTTTGCTCAGCGCGCGGGCAGAGCGGCCGTGGTTGGAGCGGTCGTGTTGGGTTTTGTTAGGGAACAGCCCGGCCCGGAGCTGCTGCACGTTGGGGTCGATTCTGCAGAGCTGTGCTTGGAGTCGTGGTCTCTGTCCGTAGGGAGGAGGGGGAGCTGAGTGCCCCGGTTCGGTGCCGTTTGCTCCGCGCTCGCTGCCGTCCATTTGTGCCGCTTGGTGTCGGGGAGCTCGCACCCGACGTGCTGCGCTCGGGGCTCAGCTTTCCTCCTCGTTTCGGGGAGGAATTTGTGCTTTTTTTTTCTTTTTTTTTTTTTTTTTTT
>NW_018364940.1:0-7814 GCF_002078875.1 Numida meleagris | reverse complement strand
ATCTCCAACCCAACATTGGCATCTCCAACCCAGCGTTGGCCATCTCCAACCCAGCGTTGGCATCTCCAACCCAACGTGGGCATCTCCAACCCAACGTTGGCATCTCCAACCCAACGTGGGCATCTCCAACCCAGCGTTGGCATCTCCAACCCAACATTGGGGATCTTCAACCCAACTTTGGCCATCACCAACCCAGCATTGGGCATCTACAAGCCAATTCTGGGGATCTCCAACGCAACACTGGGCATCTCCAACCCAACTTCGTTTATCTCCAACCCAGCATTGGGCACCTCCGACCCAAAGTTGGGCATCTCCAACCCAAATCGCAGAGAAGACCGCTCTGTTCCAATGCTCACATGGCTTTTTCAGCCTCACTGCTGGCACCGGCGCTCGTTCTTCCTGATCCCAGTCCGTCTCATCTGAGGTCGCATCTTAATTCCACTCAGCCCAGAGCTTTTCTCATCTCTTCCCCAATCCTCATAGCCCACAGTTTTGATTCTTTTCCCTTCTTGCAATGTTTTTTCCCCCTCGCAAGACTGAAAGAGGGCTCCTTGTAGCCCCTCCCCCGTATTTCGGCCTGCCAGGTCTTCAGCTACATCCCCACATCCGTGCAGCCGTAGGTAAGTGGAGCACCCACAGAAGCATCCCATTTCTCAGCCCATCTCCCTTTTCTCTGCATCCATGCCCATCGACCTGCAAATTCTTCCCAGGGGTTTTGCTTTGGGAGGATGAAATCTCCCAGTGCAGGGCAATAGGAGCAGGATACATCCGCACATCTCCCAGAGCGAGCGCTTGGTCGTAGGGCTTTGCCACATTTGTGCACCTAAGTCAAAGCATTCTTGTGTCCCAAACCCCTCTCTGTGGGCACGTTATCTGGAAGTGAAACGGGGCTGGTTTCGCTGCGGTCAGTTCCCCAAGCAGAGATTTTCCTCTTGGTTCCAAACGAACGTTTCTTTCTTCATCCCCACCTGCAAAATAGGAACGAAGAGTCGGAAAAAAACGCAATTATTGCATCTGTCCTCTTTGCTTTCGAGTGGCCGCCGCTGCCCAAATCTTTGTGCCCTTCTGTTTGAAATATCTTCTCCCCAACCTCGGCCCGGGATCCAAAGAACTCGATGCAATTCCCAGTGAAACGTTGGGGAATCCCGTTTGCTGGCAGCTCCTGGGGGCTGGTGGGACCGTGCCGCGTTACCCGTCCCGCCGTGAAATCTTGGGCTGCGTGGGGCGGTGCAGGACGGGACCTCGTGTTGGGCTGGACGAACAGCGAGCATCGTGCTCCAGCTCCCGTTCCCCCCCCCCCCCTCCAGAAAAAGATTCTCATTCTGATTCCCAGCTTTTACTCATCTGCTCCCAGATGGGACAAGCTGATTTTGCCGGAGCTCGGGACGCAATTCCCCTCCGTGCCAAGGCTGGATGAAATAACACCACATAAGGCCAAAGCAGCCGAGCGCAGTCGGGGCGGAATTTGCCGCCGAGGAATTTTTTGGCTGGATCCCCCAGAACCGGACAAATGTATTCGTGTCCTTCGCTCTTTCTTGGCGCGGGTCGGCGGAGGAAATCCTGGGAAAGGGCTGGTTGTGTACACAGACTCAGGCCGGCTGCTGCGCCGAGCGTGCTTTAAAAATATCCCTGGCTCCGCGCGGCGGAGGGAGGAGGCGTGAGAGATCAGCCTTGGTCCGCTCACACAGCCGGCCCCGAGCCCTCCGGGTTGCAGGCAGCATTGCCGTGTGCCGAGCTCCATTTCTCCCTCTGTTTTCCTTTTTTTTTTTGCATGCGACTCCTGCTTTGCTCCCCTTATCTCTGCCTCCCAGCGAGGCGGCATTCCTGGAATAGCTGAGTGTGGTCAAGCAGAGAGCTCTGTTTGATTTCCCAACGCCCAGCAGGGATGCGGCTGGAAGGAGGCTCCAGCTCTGTGTTAGCACCTGGGGCCCGCAGCTCGATGCTGGGCACCCCAGCCTTGGCTGGGGAGCTGGGGAAAAGCCGGTTCCGGGTGTTAAATGGACTTTGCCTTCCTTAGGGTCATAGAATCATAGACTTGTTAAGGTTGGGAAAGATCTCTGAGGTCGTCTGGTCCAGCTGCTCAGCAGTCATAGCAAAGCGCTGCTGTGCTGCGCTGTGGTCTTTTTTTTGGGGGGGGGAGGGGGGATGCAGAGAGCAGCACCGCCCCCGGTACTAATCTGCACTGTCCCTTCTTGTTCCCTTTGCAGAAATGGCACCAAAATTGAAGAAGAAAGGGCACTCTGGGCGAGAGCAAAAAAAGGTAGGACACGGAGCATCCTCCCCCAACCACAAGGCTGGGGTCAAGGCCCCGGGGAGGGAGGTCCTGCCGAGCCCGAGAGAGCCCGGTGCTTTGCTTGGAAGCCGCGCGTCCGGCTGTCTCACGATGTGTCTCCCCTTCAGCATCACCATCACCACCACCAAGCGGTGCAGCAGCAGCAGCAGCAGCAGCAGCCGCCTCCGCCGCCGCAGCCCCCGCAGCAGCCCCCGCCGCCGCCGCAGCAGCAGCAGCTGCCGCCGCAGCAAGGCCCCGGGGAGGGAGGTCCTGCCGAGCCCGAGAGAGCCCGGTGCTTTGCTTGGAAGCCGCGCGTCCGGCTGTCTCACGATGTGTCTCCCCTTCAGCATCACCATCACCACCACCAAGCGGTGCAGCAGCAGCAGCAGCAGCAGCCGCCTCCGCCGCCGCAGCCCCCGCAGCAGCCCCCGCCGCCGCCGCAGCAGCAGCAGCTGCCGCCGCAGCAACTGCAACCGCAGCCACCACCCCCGCCGCCGGTCCCCCCGCAAGCGCCGCCGCCGATGAAATCCTCCCCGCCGCCTTTCGTTCCTGCTCAAGTCTCCGTCATGGAGCACCCGCTCCCGGGGAACATGTTCGACACTATGCCGCATTTCACTCAGCCCATCATGCATCTTCCTCAGCCGGAGATGCCGCCTCATCTTCCCCAGCCGCCTGAGCACAGCACTCCTCCCCACCTGAACCAACACGCCGTGGTCTCGCCTCCAGGTGAGCGCAGCATGG
Organism: Numida meleagris; assembly: GCF_002078875.1. NCBI lineage: Eukaryota > Metazoa > Chordata > Aves > Galliformes > Numididae > Numida > Numida meleagris. The sequence continues at coordinate 4,801 of NW_018364940.1, read as the reverse complement.
GTGCTGGGCGCTCTGCATTGGGTGCTGGGCACTGTGCATTGGGTGCTGGGCGCTCTGCATTGGGTGCTGGGAGCTCTACTTTGGGTTCTGGACACGCTACGTTGAGTACTGGATACTCTACGTTGGGTCCCGGACGCTCTACGTTGAGTGCTGGGTACTTTGTTGGGTGCTGGATGTTCTACATCGGGTGCTGGACGCCTACTTGGGTGCTGCGCGCTCTGTGTTGGATGCTGAACGCACCACGTTGGGCGCTGGACGCTCTACATTGAGTGCTAGGCGCTTTGTTGGGTGCTGGGTGCTCATGCATCGGGTGCTGCATACCCTGGACTGGGTGCCGGGCACCTTGTTGAGTGCTGGACACCGTGTGTTGGGTGCTGGATCCTCTACATTTGGTGCCAGGCACCTTGCGTTGGGCGTGGGACGCCTTGTTGGGTGTTGGCCAACTTGTGTTGGGTCCTGAGCGCTCTACGTTGGGTTCTGGACACTTGGTTGGGTGTTGGACCCTCTGTGTTGGGTGCTGGACACCCTGCGTTGTGTGCTGGTGCCTTGTGGTGGGTGCTGGACACCCTGTGGCGGATGCTGGAGCATCCACAGCCACAAATCCGGGGTGGGAGGATGAGGCCAGAGCCAGGATCTGGGGTTGGTGTCCTGCTGGAGGTGTCGGGTAGCATCTTGGAAGGCAGTGTCATAGAGTCACAGACTGGTCTGGGTTGGAAGGGACCTTAAAGGTCGTAAAGCCATACAACATTTGGGATGGAAGGGTCTTCAGTGACCTCAGGGCCACGGAATGGATTGGGTTGGGTTCGAAGGGTCCTTGAAGGTCAGCCAACAATAGAATGACTTGGGTTTGGGTTGGAAGAGTCCTTAAAGATCATAGAACCATAGAATCCTAGTACGACTTAAATTGGAAGGGTCCTCAAAGACCGTAGAACAATGAGATCACGTCACTGTGCGGTTGGAAGGGACCCCAAAGGCCCCCAGTCCCACCCGTGCCATGGGCTGGGTGCCCCCCACCAGCTCAGGCTGCCCCAGGCCCCATCCGCGGCCTCGGGCACCTCCAGGGATGGGGCACCCACGGCTCTGGGCAGCAGTGCCAGCCCCTCACCGTCCTCTGAGCAAAGAATTTCCCCCTCCCATCTGAGCCAGATCTCCATTCTCGGAGTTTAAAACCCATCCCCCTCGTCCTTACCGCCGTCCGACCGTGCCAGAAGTCGCTCTCCACCTTTCTCACGAGCTCCCTGTCCGTCTCTCCCCAGCTTTGCACAACGCTCTGCCTCAGCAGCCCTCGAGACCCAGCAACCGCGCCGCCGCTCTGCCCCCGAAGCCTCCGCGCCCGCCGGCCGTCTCGCCAGCCATCAGCCAGCAGCCCATGCTCCCTCAGCCGCCTCTGCCCCAGCCTCCCCAGGTCCTGCTGGAGGACGAGGAGCCTCCCCCGCCTCACCACAGCCTGCCTCTGAGCACCAGCCAGATGCAGCTCTACCTTCAACAGCTGCAGAAAGTGCAGCCGCAGACTCCTCTTCTCCCTTCAGTGAAGGTCCAGTCGCAGCCCCAGCCTCCCCTGCAGCCTCCGGCGCACCCCGCGGTGCAGCAGCTGCAGCACCAGCCCCAGCAGAGGCCCATGCACATGCAACCCATGCCCTTCCCTTCCCACATCCCCCAACCGCAGCCACCTCCGCAGCAGCATCCGCCCCCGCAGCCGCCGCCGCCGCAGCCTCCGCAGCCGGCGAAACCTCAGCAAGTCATCCAGCATCACCCCTCGCCGCGGCACCATAAGCCCGATCCCTACTCGACCGGTGAGCAGGAGCCGTGGCCGCAGACCCCGCACCCTTTGGTGGACGCAGGGGTGGCTCGGCGTCGTCTCCACGTCCTCCAAGGGCGCTTTGCGTCGAGTATTGGGCGCCTTGTTGGGTGTCGGCCAACTTGTGTTGGGTACTGGACGCTCTCCGTTGGGCTCTGGGCATGTTCTGAGTGTTGGCCAGCGTGTGTTGGTACCGGACACTCTCTGTTGGTTGTTGGCCAACGTGTGTTGGGTAGTGGACACTCTCTGTTGGGTGTTGGTCATCATGTGTTGGGTACTGGACACTCTCCATTGGGTGTTGGTCAATGCGTGTTGGGTCCTGGACACTCTGTTGGGTGTTGGTCAATGTGTATTGGTACCAGGAACCCTCTGTTGGTTGTTGGCCAACATGCATTAGGTACTGGACATTCTCCATTGGGTTCTGGCCAACGTGTGTTGGTACCGGACGCTCTCTGTTGGGTGTTGGCCAATGTGAGTTGGGTACTGGACACTCGCCATTGGGTGTTGGTCAACGTGTGTTGGTACCAGACATTCTCCACTGGGTGTTGGCCAACGTGTGTTGGTACCGGACACTCTCTGTTGGGTGTTGGTCATTGTGTGTTCGTACCAGACGTCTTCCATTGGGTGTTGGTCAGCGTGTGTTGGTAGCAGACACGCTCTGTTGGGCGTTGGCCAACGTGCATTGGGTACTGGACATTCTCCATTGGGTGTTGGCCAACGTGTGTTGGTACTGGACACTCTCTGTTGGTTGTTGGCCAGTGTGTGTTGGGTACTGGACACTCTCCACTGGGTGTTGGTCAACGTGTGTTGGTAGCAGACACCCTCTATTGGGCGTTGGTCATTGTGTATTGGTTCCAGACACCCTCTGTTGGTTGTGGGCCAACGTGTGTTGGTACCAGACATTCTCCACTGGGTGTTGGTCAACATGTGTTGGTACTAGACACTCTCTGTTGGGTGTTGGCCAACATGTGTTGGTACCAGACACTCTCTGTTGGGTGTTGGCCAACGTGTGTTGGTACCAGACACCCTCTGTTGGTTGTTGGCCAACGTGTGTTGGTACCAGACACTCTCTGTTGGGTGTTGGTCATTGTGTGTTCGTACCAGACATCTTCCATTGGGTGCTGGTCAACGTGTGTTGGTAGCAGACACGCTCTGTTGGGCGTTGGCCAACGTGCATTGGGTACTGGACGTTCTCCATTGGGTGTTGGCCAACGTGTGTTGGTACCGGACACTTTCTGTTGGTTGTTGGCCAACATGTATTGGTACTGGACACTCTCTGTTGGTTGTTGGCCAACGTGTGTTGGTAGCAGACACTCTCTGTTGGGTGTTGGCCAATATGTGTTGGTAGCAGACACTCTCTGTTGGGTGTTGGCCAACTTGGAGGGAGCTACCACTCCTCTCCAACACAGTCACACCGCAAAGATCCCAAATTTGGGGTCTTGACACCAGTGGTGCCAGGCTTGGAGGGAGCTACCGCTCCTGACCAAAAAGACCACGTGAAGAAGATCCCAAATGTGGGGTCTTGGCGCTGCCGTTGCCCAAACCTTTGCGGGGGTGGTGGGCTGAGCGCCATGCTGAGTCCGTGCTGTCATTTCTGCGTTGTTTTTGCTGCTCTCGTTGCAGGCAGCTCGTAGAGGAGGTCGGGATGAATGTTGATGTGCGTGTTGTTTGCCAGGCACTTCCCTGTTGTCCCAAAGGATGGGGACCTGGAAAGGGATCCTCCACGTGGGACAACGCGTCCCACGGCAGCTGGGGACCCCAGTGGCATCGAGCACCCATCCCATGTCCCCCCCAGTGGGAGCAGTGTTCCCAGAGCGGGGGGGGGTGTCTGGGGGATGTGGAACAGCTCTGAATTTCTGGGTTTGTGGCTGTGGCGTTGAGGCTCGTTGGTCCAGTGCTGGGCATGTAGAACCCGCAAAGCTGAGTGTTCCAAGGTTGGGGTCCCAAAATGTGCAGACCTGAACACATCAGGTCTGGGCACCCAAAGTGTAACAACCCAATTCAGGTCTGGGACCCAAAGTGTGCCAACCCGATTCAGGTCTGGGGGCCCAAAGTGTAACAACTTGATTCAGGTCTGGGCACCTAAAATGTGCCAACCCAGTTCAGGTCTGGGCACCCAAAGTGTGCCAACCCAATTCAGGTCTGGGCACCCAGAATGTGCCAACCCGATTCAGGTCTGGGCACCCAAAGTGTGCCAGCCCAATTCAGGTTTGGGAACCCAGAATGTGCCAACCCAATTCAGGTCTGGGCACCCAAAGTGTGCCAACCTAGACGCTCCAGATGTGGGGACCCGGTGGGTGCCAACCTGCACACATCAGGTTTGGGCACCCAGAATGTGCCAACCCGATTCAGGTCTGGGCACCCAAAGTGTGCCAACCCAATTCAGGTCTGGGCACCCAAAGTGTGCCAGCCTAGACACTCCAAGTGTGGGGACCCAGCGGGTGCCAACCTGCACACATCAGGTTTGGGCACCCAAAACGTGGCAACTTGGACACGTCAGGTTTGGGGACCCACGATGTGCCCCTCGTTTGGGGACCCCAAATCTGCAAACCTGGTTCGGGTTCGGGGACCCAAAAAGGGCCAACGTGGGGATTGTTGGAACCGAGCTGTGCCAACCTGGTCGCGTCAGATGTTTGGGTTCCGCGTGCCGTGGCCGCGCCGTGGGTCACGCCGTGGGTCATGCCGTGACGCCCCGGATTTGCTGCTTTTTGCTGAAGCTTTTGCCAAAAAAACGCAAGTTTTTACATGAAACAGGAGCGGCTCCCACAGCCCGGAGCGCTCCTGGGGGTGCACCCCAAAGGGAGCAGCCCCTCCACAAAATCTGAAGGAGCGAGATGGGCGCAAGCTGAGCCCCAGAACCACGTCCTGGGCTCAGTCTGGGGCAAATCACAGCGAATTCGGGGCTTCTTCTTGGAGAGGCCGTGGCTGTTCTGGGTGGAGGGGCCGCCCGGTTCGGCAGCACCGCGTGTCCGCCGAGGGGTGACATGGGTCAACAGCGCGGCA
>NW_018364939.1:16656-17732 GCF_002078875.1 Numida meleagris | reverse complement strand
CAATGATGGCGCTATGGGGCACAAGGATGGCGCTATAGGGCACAATGTCGGCGCTATGGGGCACAGGGACGGTGCTATGGGGCACAAGGGCGGTGCTATGGGGCACAGGGACGGCTCTGTGGGGCACAGGGACGGCGCTATGGGGCACAAGGGCGGCGCTGTGGGGCACAGGGACGGCGCTGTGGGGCACAGGGACGGCGCTGTGGGGCACAGGGACGGCACTATGGGGCGCAAGGGAGGCGCTATGGGGCACAGGGACGGTGCTATGGGGCACAGGGACGGCGCTGTGGGGCACAGGGACGGCGCTATGGGGCAGAAGGGCGGCGCTATGGGGCACAGGGAGGGCGCTATGGGGCACAGGGAGGGCGCTATGGGGCACAGGGACGGCGCTATGGGGCACAATGTTGGCACTATGGGGCACAATGTTGGCACTATGGGGCACAAGGACGGCGCTGTGGGGCACAAGGGCGGTGCTGTGGGGCACAATGATGATGCTATGGGGCACATTGACGGCGCTGTGGGGCACAAGGGCGGCGCTGTGGGTCACATTGAGGGCGCTATGGGGCACAGGGACGGCGCTATGGGGCACAATGTCGGCGCTGTGGGGCACAGGGACGGCGCTATGGGGCACAAGGACGGCGCTATAGGGCACAAGGACAGCGCTGTGGGGCACAAGGACGGCGCTGTGGGGCACAAGGACGGCGCTATAGGGCACAGGGACGGCGCTGTGGGGCACAAGGGCGGCGCTATGGGGCCCAAGGACAGCGCTATGGGGCTCAAGGGCGGCGCTATGGGGCAGAAGGGCGGCGCTGTGGGGCACAGGGACGGCGCTGTGGGGCAGAATGACGGCGCTGTGGGGCACAAGGACGGCGCTGTGGGGCACAAGGACGGCGCTATGGGGCACAGGGATGGCGCTATGGGGCGCAAGAATGGCGCTATAGGGCACAAGGACAGCGCTGTGGGGCACAGGGACGGCGCTATGGGGCACAATGTTGGCACTATGGGGCACAAGGACGGCGCTGTGGGGCACAGGGACGGCGCTATGGGGCAGAAGGGCGGCGCTATGGGGCACAAGG
>NW_018364939.1:11039-12457 GCF_002078875.1 Numida meleagris | reverse complement strand
CTGCGTGGGGACGAAGAGGGGTCACAGTGGGGACAGTGGTGACATTGGGATGTCCCCGATGTGGGGCGCTGTGGGGCGCAGTGGGGCTCAGTGGGAGCGTGGAATCCTATTGTGTCGTGGGGGGGGTTGTCTTTGCGGGGTTCCCACGCGAGTTTTGCGTGGGTTCAGCGTGGGGACTGTGTGGGGTCAGTGTGGGGACATCGGTGACACTGAGAGCCCCCAATGTGGGGCGCTGTGGGGCTCAGAGGGAGCGTGGGAGCCTATTGTGCCGTGGGGGGGGGTTGTCTTTTTTCTGGATGCCCACGCGAGTTTTGCGTGGGGTCTGCGTGGGGTCTGCGTGGGTACAGATGTGACATTGAGACCCCTGGTGTGGGGCACTGTGGGGCTCAGTGGGAGCGTGGAATCCTCGTGTGTGGGGGTGGTTATCATTGCGGGGAGGTACGGTAGCTGAGGGGGGGGGTTGTCATTGCGGGGTACCCACGCGAGTTTTGCGTGGGGGCTGCGTGGGTTCAGAGTGGGGTCAGTGTGGGGACATATGTGACATTGAGATTCTCCAATATGGGGCGCTGTGGGGCTCAGTGGGAGCGTGGAATCCTCTTGTAAGGGCGGGGGGTAGGGGGTGGAATCCTCTTGTACATTGGGGGGGGGGCCCCACGCGTGTTTTGCGTGGGGTCCTCGTGGGGACGAAGAGGGGTCACAGTGGGGACAGTGGTGACATTGGGATGTCCCCGATGTGGGGCGCTGTGGGGCTCAGTGGGAGTGTGGAATCCTCTTGTGGGGGAGGGGTGGGTTGTCTCTGCAGGGGGACCCACGCGAGTTTCGCGTGGGTCTGCGTGGGGTCTGCGTGGGTTCAGCGTGGGGACAGTGTGGGGAAATCGGTGACATTGGGACCCCCCGATGTGGGGCGCTATGGGTCTCAGAGGGAGCGTGGGAGCCTATTGTGCCGTGGGGGGGTTGTCAATGCGGGATACCCACGCGAGTTTTGCGTGGGGTCTGCGTGGGCTCTGCGTGGGTACAGCTGTGGCATTGAGAGCCCCCGATGTGGGGCGCTGTGGGGCTCAGTGGGAGCGTGGAATCCTATTGTGCCGTTGGGGGTGGGGTTGTTATTGCGGGTTGGTACGGTAGCCGAGGGGGGGGGTTGTCTTTGCGGGGTACCCACGCGAGTTTTGCGTGGGGGTCTGCGTGGGGACAGCGTGGGGACGAAGAGGGGTCACAGTGGGGACAATAGTGACATTGGGACCCGCCAATGTGGGGCGCTGTGGGGCTCTGCGGGGCTGGGGAGTCCCTCACGAGGGGGGAAGGGGGTTGTCATTGTGGGGACCCACGCGAGTTTTGCGTGGGGTCTGCGTGGGGACAGCGTGGGGACGAAGAGGGGTCACAGTGGGGACAATGGTGACATCGGGACCCCGAGATGTGGG
>NW_018364939.1:2737-3961 GCF_002078875.1 Numida meleagris | reverse complement strand
GGCACTTGGGGGTCAGAGGCACTTGGGGGTCAGTGACATTGGGGACAGTGGCACTTGGGGGACAGTGGCACTTGAGGGTCAGTGACATTTGGGGAGAGTGGCACTTGGAGGTCAGTGACATTTGGGGTCAGTGGCACTTGGGGGTCGGTGACATTTGGGGTCAGTGACATTTGGGGTCAGTGGCACTTGGGGGTCAGTGACATTTGGGGAGAGTGGCACTTGGGGGTCCGTGGCACTTGGGGGTCAGTGGCACTTGGGGGTCAGGTGGTGACACCTCCACTCTGGGTGTCCCCAACAGTCGGTGGCACTGTCCCTTGTGTCCCCTCTGTCCCCAGTGTCCCCACTCCCAGTGTCACCTCCCATGTTGTCCCTTCCTACAGTGTCACCTCCACTCCCGGTGTCCCCAGCAGTCGGTGGCACTGTCCCAGGTGTCCCCTCTGTCGCCAGTGTCCCCACTCCCGGTGTCACCTCCACTCCGGGTGTCCCCAACAGTCGGTGCCACTGTCCCTTGTGTCCCCTCTGTCCCCAGTGTCCCCACTCCCAGTGTCACCTCCACTCCCGGTGTCCCCAACAGTCGGTGCCACTGTCCCTTGTGTCCCCTCTGTCCCCGGAGTCCCCACTCCAGGTGTCACCTCCCCTCCTGGTGTCCCCAGCAGTCGGTGGCACTGTCCCTGCTGTCCCCTCTGCCCCGAATGTCCCCACTCCCGGTGTCACCTTCACTCCCGGTGTCCCCAACAGTCGGTGCCACTGTCCCTTGTGTCCCCTCTGCCCCCAGTGTCCCCAGTCCCGGTGTCACCTCCACTCCCAGTGTCCCCACTCCCAGTGTCACCTCCACTCCCGGTGTCCCCAACAGTCGGTGGCACTGTCCCTTGTGTCCCCTCTGCCCCGAATGTCCCCACTCCCGGTGTCCCCTCCACTCCCGGTGTCCCCAACAGTCGGTGGCACTGTCCCTGCTGTCCCCTCCACTCCCAGTGTCCCCTCCCAGGGTGTCCCCTCCCATGGTGTCCCTTCTCCCAGTGTCCCCTCCACTCTCGGTGTCCCCAACAGTCAGTGCCACTGTTCCTTGTGTCCCCTGTCCCCATTGTCCCCTCTCCCGGTGTCCCCTCCCGTTGTGTCCCAACAGTCAGATTCCCCTGCACTCCCTGAGTCCTCCCCACTCCGTGTCCCCCCCCAGCTCCGTGGGGTTCTGTGCTGTGGGGCTGCGGGTGTTGGTGCTGCGGGTGT
>NW_018364939.1:0-1387 GCF_002078875.1 Numida meleagris | reverse complement strand
GTGGGTGTTGTTGCTGCGGGTGTTGGTGCTGCGGGTGTTGGTGCTGCGGGTGTTGGTGCTGCGGGTGTTGGTGCTGTGGGTGCTGTTGATCCCATGGGTGTTGTTGATGCTGCGGGTGTTGGTGCTGCGGGTGTTGGTGCTCCCATGGGTGTTGGTGCTGCGGGTGTTGGTGCTGTGGGTGTTGGTGCTCCCATGGGTGTTGTTGCTGCAGGTGTTGGTGCTGCGGGTGCTGTTAATTCCGCGGGTGTTGTTACTGCGGGTGTTCTTGATCCCGCGGGTGTTGGCACTACGGGTGTTGTTGCTGCGGGTGTTGTAGATCCTGCAGGTGTTGTTGCTCCCATGGGTGTTGTTGCTGCGGGTGTTGATGCTGCGGGTGCTGTTAATGCTGCAGGTGTTTGTGCTGCAGGTGTTGGTGCTGCGGGTGTTGTTGCTCCCATGGGTGTTGTTGCTGCGGGTGTTGTTGCTGCGGGTGCTGTTAATTCTGCGGGTGTTGTTTCTGCGGGTGTTGTTAATGCTGCAGGTGTTGTTGATCCCATGGGTGTTGTTGCTGCAGGTGTTGTTGCTCCCATGGGTGTTGTTGCTGCGGGTGTTGTTGCTCCCATGGGTGTTGTTGCTGTGGGTGTTGTTGATCCCATGGGTGTTGTTGCTGCGGGTGTTAATGCTGCGGGTGTTGATGGTACAGGTGTTGATGCTGCGGGTGCTGTTAATGCTGCAGGTGTTGTTGATCCCATGGGTGTTGTTGATGCTGCGGGTGTTGGTGCTGCGGGTGTTGGTGCTGCGGGTGTTGTTGCTCCCATGGGTGTTGGTGCTGCAGGTGTTAATGCTGCGGGTGCTGTTAATGCTGCGGGTGTTGTTGCTGCGGGTGCTGTTGATCCCATGGGTGTTGGTGTTGGTGCTGTGGGTGCTGTTAATGCTGCAGGTGTTGGTGCTGCAGGTGTTGTTGCTCCCATGGGTGTTGTTGCTGCGGGTGTTGGTGCTGCGGGTGCTGTTAATGCTGCAGCTGTTGTCTCTGCGGGTGTTGGTGCTGCAGGTGTCAGTGCTGCGGGTGTTGTTGATCCCATGGGTGTTGGTGCTGTGGGTGTTGCTGATCCCATGGGTGTTGGTGCTGCGGGTGTTGGTGCTGTGGGTGTTGCTGATCCCACGGGTGTCGGTGCTGCGGGTGTTGGTGCTGCGGGTGTTGGTGCTCCCATGGGTGTTGGTGCTCCCATGGGTGTTGGTGCTGCGGGTGTTGCTGATCCCATGGGTGTTGGTGCTGCGGGTGTTGTTGCTGCGGGTGTTGCTGATCCCATGGGTGTTGGTGCTGCGGGTGTTGTTGATCCCATGGGTGTCGGTGCTGCGGGTGTTGGTGCTGCGGGTGTTGCTGATCCCATGGGTGTCGGTGCTGCGG
>NW_018364938.1:23707-25503 GCF_002078875.1 Numida meleagris | reverse complement strand
AATCCATCAAAACTCCCATTAATTCATTAATAATCCTATCAGTCCATCCATAAACCAATCAATCCGTCAAAACTCTCATTAATTCATTAATAATCCCATCAACCCAATCCATTCAAAATCCCATTAGTTCATTAATAATCCCATCAACCCATCGATAATAACCCAATCAATCAAAAATCAACTCATTAATAATCTCATCAATAAACTCAGTACTAACCCAATCAATCCATCAAAAATCCTATTAATTCATTAATAATCCCGTCAACTCATCAATAAACCAATTAGTAATTCAGTCCGTCAAAAATCCCATTAATTCATTAATAATTCCATCAACCCGTCAATAAACTCATTAATAACCCAATCAATCCATCAAAACTTCCATTAATTCATTAATAATCCCATCAACCCATCAATAAACTCATTAATAACCCAATCCATCAAAACTCCCATTAATTCATCAATAATCCCATCAACCCATTAATAAAGCCATTAATAATCCTATCAATCTATCAATAATTATATGAATTTCATCAATAATTCTATTAATCCACCAATAAATCTGCTAATAATCCCATTAATCCATTAATAATCTCATTAATCCATTAATAATCTCATCAATAGTGCTACCAATCCATTAATAATCTCATCAATCTACCAATAATGCTGTTAATAAAGCTCCATCAATAATCCCTTTAGTCCGTTAATAAACTCATTAATAATCCCATTAGTCCATCGATAATCCCATTAATCCATCATTAAACTCGTTTCTCCTACCAATATTCATTAATCCTATCAATAATCCCATTAATCATTATTAAACTTATTGATAATCTCATTAATCTATCGATAATGCTATTAATCCCATCAATAATCCCATTCTTAAGTAATCCCATGAATCTCATCAGCAATCTCATTAATTCATCGATAATCTATCCATAAATTTATTAATCCCATCAACAATCTCAGCAGTCCGTCAATAAATCTGTTAATAATCTTATCAGTTAATAGCACCATTAATCCCAATAATAATTTCATTAATCCAATAATTACATGAATCCATCCATAATCCCATAGCTCCATGAGTAATCCCGTTAGTCTGTCAATTAATAATCCTATTAATAATCCCATCAGTGATCCTATTAATCTTATCCATTAATAAAACCATTAATAATTCTATCAATCCATCAGTACACCCATTAATAATCCCATTAATCCCTTAATAATCCCATCCATTTATAAACCCATTAATAACCTCATTGATCATCAATGATTATGAACCTTATTAATAATCTTAGCTCATTAATACCATTAATAATCCCCTTGATACCATTAATAATCCCTTTAATCCCATAAATAATCCCATTAATGCTATCAATATTCCACTAATAATCCCGATCTCATTAATGAGCTCATTAACGTTATCAATAAAGCATTGAAACCCGTTAATAATCTTATTAACTCCAGCTATTCTTTCAGTACCATCGTGGTATTAATAATCCCATCAATAATCTTAATAACTCTTAATTACCGTTAATAATCCTGTTAATCTCATTGATAATCCTCTTAATCCCATCAATAATTTCGTTAATCTCATCCGTAAATGCTTTAATCAATAATCTCATTGACGCATCAAAAATCCTATGATTATCAGTAATTCTATCAACTCCATCAGTAATCCCTTAAATCCAATCAATTGTCTCATTAATCCATTTAATAATCCCATTAATAATCCCGCGGTGCCCCCAATCCAAAATGGCGGCTCCAAAGTGGCCGCTCTAGCCCAAGTCCTCCAACCC
>NW_018364938.1:21149-23237 GCF_002078875.1 Numida meleagris | reverse complement strand
TGCCTTTTCGCGGGGAGCCCCGTCCAGCCTGCTGGTGAAGGACGAATACGTCGGCGATTACGAGGGCCAAGCGGCGTTGCCATCGGCCGAGCCCCACTCGGTGCAAACCATCCAACACCCGCCCGGCGCCCGTTCTTCCGCCGACGCTTTCGCCGCCGCCGCCGCCGCCGCCGAACCCGGCGCCGCCAACTTCCCCGCCATCCCGGTGGCCTCCACCAGTAAGAGCCAAGATGGCGGCCGCTTCGTTAACCCATTAGTTGCTTAATAAAGAGATTAATAACGGCGTTCACGGGGAGGGGGGGGGGGGTGAGGGGGTGGCGGTCGTCGTGGCGGTCGCGTCGGTAAGCCCGTTAATTTGGCGGTAATTAGGTGAGTCTTTGCTATAATCGGATGAACGCGTCGTTAATAATCCCATTAATACGTTAGAAGTCCCATTAATTCATTAATAATCTTTTTGACTCGTCAGTAAGCTCACTAATAATCTAATCAATCCATCAAAGATCCTGTTAGTTCATTAATAATCACATCAACCCATCAACGAACTCATTAATAACCCAATTAACCCATCAATCGATCCATTAAAAATCACATTAATTCATTAATAATCCCGTCAACCCATCAACAAACTCATTAATAACCCAATCAATCAGTCAATCCATGAAAAATCTCATTAATTCATTAATAATCCCCTCAACCCATCAATGAACTCATTAATAACCCAATAAATCCATCAGAACTCCATTAATTCATTAATAATCCCATCAGCCCGTCAATTAACTCATTAATAACCCAATCAATCCATCAAAAATCCTATCAATCCATCAATAAACTCACTAATAACCCGATTAATCCATCAAAACTCCCATTAATTCATTAATAATCCTATCAATCCATCGATAAACTCAGTAATAACGCAATTAATCCATCAAAACTCCATTAATTCATTAATAATCACATCAACCCGTCAATAAACTCATTAATAACCCAGTCAACCCATCAAAACTCCCATTAATTCATTAATAATCCTATCGATCCATCAATAAACTCAGTAATAACCCAGTTAATCCAAAAATCCTATTAATTCATTAATAATCGCATCAACTCGTCAATAAACTCATTAATAACCCAATCAATCCATCCATCGATCCATCAAAAATCCCATTGATTCATTAATAATCCTATCAGTCCATCAATAAACTCAGTAATAACCCAATCAATCCATCAAAAATCCTATTAATTCATTAATAATCACATCAACCCGTCAATGAACTCATTAATAACCCAATCAATCCATCAAAACTCCCATTAATAATCCTATCAATCCATCAGTAAACTCAGTAATAACGCGATTAATCCATCAAAAATTCTATTAATTCATTAATAATCACATCAACCCGTCAACAAACTCATTAATAACCCAATCAATCCATCAATCGATCCATCAAAAATCGCATTCATTAATAATCACATCAACCCGTCAATGAACTCAGTAATAACCCAATCCATTAGAAATCTCATTAATTCATTAATAATCCCATTAACCCATCAATAAACTCAGTAATAACCCAATCAATCCATCAAAACTCCCATTAATTCATTAATAATCCTATCAATCCATCAATGAACTTAGTAATAACTCAATCCATTAAAAATCCTATTAATTTATTAATAATCCCATCAATCCATCAACAAACTTATTAATAACCCAGTCAACCCATCAAAACTCCCATTAATTCATTAATAATCCTATCGATCCATCAGTAAACTCAGTAAAAACCCAGTTAATCCATCAAAATTCCATTAATTCATTAATAATCCCATCAGTCCATCAATAAAGTCAGTAATAGCCCAATTAATCCATCAAAATTCCATTAGTTCATTAATAATCACATTAGTCTGTCAATAAACTCAGTAATAATCCAGTCAATCAAAACTCCCATTAATAATCCCATCAGCCAACAATAAACTCATTAATAACCCAATCAATCCATAGAAAATGTCATTAATTCATTAATAATCCCATCAACTCTTCAATAAACTCATTAATAACCCAATCAATCAGTCAATACATTAAAAATCTCATTAACT
>NW_018364938.1:13526-15744 GCF_002078875.1 Numida meleagris | reverse complement strand
GTGATGATGAAAGTGGAAGTGGAAGTGAAAGTAAAAGGGGAAGTGAAAGTGAAAGCAAAAGTGAAAGGGGAAGTGGAGCAGAAATGGAAGGGAAAGCAAAAGTGAAAGTGGAAGTAGAAGAGGAAGTGCAATGGAAAGGGAAAGCAGAAGTGGAAGTGGAGGGGAAGTGAAGAGGAAGGGGAAGCGAAGGTGAAAGCAGAAGTGAAAGTAAAAGTGGAAGTGGAGCAGAAGTGGAAGTGGAAGGGAAGGGAAAGCAGAAGTGGAGCGGAAGTGAAGGGGAAGTGAAAGTAAAAGGGGAAGTGGAGCGGAAGTGGAAGTGGAAGGGAAGGGAAAGCAGAAGTGGAAGGGAAGGAAAATGGGAAGCAAAAGTGGAAGTGAAGAGGAAGGGGAAGTGAAAGTGAAGGGCAAGCAAAGATGAAAGCGGAAGTGAAAGTAAAAGGGGAAGTGGAAGCGGAAGGGAAAGGGAAAGCAAAAGTGAAAGTGGGGGGGAAGTGAAGAGGAAGTGAAGGGGAAGCAAAAGTGAAAGGGAAGCGAAAGTGAAAGTAAAAGGGGGAGGGAAAGGGAATGGGAAAGCGAAGGGGAAGAGAAAGTGAAGAGGAAGTGAAAGGGAAGTGAGGAAGAAGGGCGAGTAAACAGGAAGTGAATGGGAAGTGAAAATGAAAGTGAACTGGAAGTGGAAGTGAAAATGAAAGCGAAGGGGAAGTGGAAGTGAAAATGAAAGCAGAAGGGAAAATGAAGCAAAAGTGGAACTGGAAGTGAAGGGGAAGTGGAAGCGGAAGCAAAAGTGGAAGGGAAAAGTGGAAGGGAAGGGGAAGTGAAGCGAAAGGGAAACCAAAACGGAAGTGAGAGGAAAGGGGAAGTGAAAAGGGAAAGTGAAAACAAAGAGGAAGTGAAGGGGAAGTAGAATTAGTGAAAGTGATGTGGAAGGGGGAGGAAAACTGAACGTGAAATGAAAATGAAGCAGAAATGGAAGTAAAAATGGAAGTGAAGGAGAAATGAAAGCGGAAGTGAAACGGAAGTGGATGCGAAGTGAAAGGGAAGAGAAAATGAAAGAGGAAATGAAAGAGGAAATGAAAGTGATGTGAAAGTGGAAGTAAAAGGAAACAAAGTGAAAGTGGAAGTGAAAGAAGAAGTAGAAGGGAAGCGGAAGTGGATGCAACGCGGAAGGGATGGGGAAGTGGAAGGGGAAGTGAAAGGGAAGGGGAAGCAGAAGTGAAAGAGGTGGAAGTGGGAGCAAAGCAGAAGGGGAAGTGAAAAGGAAAGGGAAGTGAAAGTGAGGTGAAAATGAAAACGAAAAGTGAAATTGAGGCAGAAGTGGGAGCGAAGCAGAAGCGAAGTGGAAGAGAAAGGGAAGGGGAAGTGAAAGTGAAGATGAAGTGGAAGCAAAAGTGAAAAGGGGAAGTGGGAATAAAGCAGAAGAAAAGGAGAAGTGGATGGGAAGAGGAAGTGAAAGGGAAGTGAAAAGGAAGCGGAAGCGAAAGCAAAAATGAAAGGCAGAAGTGGGAGCAAAGCAGAAGGGATGGGGAAGGGGAAGTGGAAAGGGAAGTGAAAATGAAACGGAAATGAAAGTGAAAATAAAAGGAGAAAGTGAGAACAAAGTATAAGGGAACAGGAAGTGGAAGGGAAGCAGAAATGAAAGTGAAAATGAAAACAAAAGTGAAAGTGAGGCGGAAGTGGGAGCGAAGCAGAAGTGAAGTGGAAGCGGAAGGGAAGGGGAAGTGAAAGGGAAGTGAAAATGAAGTGGAAGCAAAAGTGAAAGTGTGAGTGAGGCAAAAGGGGAAGTGAAAGGGAAGTGAAAATGAAATGGAAGCGAAAACGAAATGGAAGTGAAAGTGAGGGGGAAGTGGAAATAAAGCAGAAGAGAAAGGGAAGGGAAGTGAAAGTGAAAGTAAAAGCAAAAGTGAAAGTGAGGCGAAGTGGAAGTGGAAGGGGAAGTGAAAGGGAAGTGAAAATGAAGTGGAAGCAAAAGTGTGAGGCGAAAGGGGAAGTGGAAGGGGAGAGGAAGTAAAAGGGAAACGGAAGCAAAAGTGGAAGTGGGGGAAAAGTGGGAACAAAGAAGAAAGGGAAGGGGAAGGGGAAGTGAAGGGAAAGTGAAAATGAAAGTGAAAGCATAAGTGAAAGTGAGGCGAAGTGGGGGCGAAGTAGAAGTGAAGTGGATGTGGAAAGGAAGGGGAAGTGAAAGGGAAGTGAAAATGAAATGGAAGCGATAGTGAAAGCG
>NW_018364938.1:4468-8212 GCF_002078875.1 Numida meleagris | reverse complement strand
AAAAATCCTATGATTATCAGTAATTCTATCAACTCCATCAGTAATCCCTTAAATCCAATCAATTGTCTCATTAATCCATTTAATAATCCCATTAATAATCCCGCGGTGCCCCCAATCCAAAATGGCGGCTCCAAAGTGGCCGCTCTAGCCCAAGTCCTCCAACCCAAAGTGGCCGCTCTATGGTAACACCTCCAATCCAAAATGGCCGCTCTAGCCCAAGTCCTCCGATCCAAAATGGCCGCTCTAACCCAAGTCCTCCAATCCAAGATGGCTGCTCTAACCTAAGTCCTCCAAAATGGCCACTCTAGCCCACACACTCTATGCTCCAAAGTGGCCACTCTATGGTAGTGCCTCCAATCCAAAGTGGCCGCTCTAACCCAAGTCCTCCAACCCAAAGTAGCCACTCTATGGTCACACCTCCAATCCAAAATCTCCATTGAAGTCCTCCAACCCAAAGTGGCCGCTCTAGCCCAAGTCCTCCAACCCAAAGTGGCCACTGAAGTCCTCCAATCCCAAGTAGCCGCTCTAACCCAAGTCCTCCAATCCAAAATGGCCGCTCTAACCCAAGTCCTCCAATCCAAAGTGGCCACTCAAGTCCTCCAATCCCAAGTAGCTGCTCTAACCCAAGTCCTCCAAAATGGCCGCTCTAGCCCAAGTCCTCCAATCCAAGACGGTCGTTCTAACCCAAGTCCTCCAATCCCAAATGGCCGCTCTACCCCAAGTCCTCCAACCCAAAGTGGCCACTCTATGGTCACACCTCCAATCCCAAATGGACACTCTAACCTAAGTCTTCCAATCCCAAATGGCCGCTCTAACCCAAGTCCTCCAACCCAAAGTGGCCGCTCTAACCCAAGTCCTCCAATCCCAAATGGACACTCTAACCTAAGTCCTCCAATCCCAAATGGCTGCTCTAACCCAAGTCCTCCAATCCCAAGTGACCGCTCTAACCCAAGTCCTCCAATCCCAAATGTCAACTCTAGCCCAAGTCCTCCAATCCAAGATGGCCGCTCTAGCCCAAGTCCTCCAATCCAAGACGGTCGTTCTAACCCAAGTCCTCCAATCCAAAATGGCCGCTCTCCCCCAAGTCCTCCAAGCCAAAGTGGCCACTCAAGTCCTCCAATCCCAAATGGCCGCTCTAACCCAAGTCCTCCAACCCAAAGTGGCCGCTCTAGCCCAAGTCCTCCAATCCAAGATCGCCGCTCTAACCCAAGTCCTCCAATCCAAGACGGTCGTTCTAACCCAAGTCCTCCAATCCAAGATGGCTGCTCTAACCCAAGTCCTCCAAGACGGCCACTCTAGCACGCCCCCTCTCTGCTCCAAAATGGCCGCTCTCTCTTTTTCTCCCCCCGCAGGCCAACCTCCCAGCGTCCTCCCCGGCGGCGGCCACAGCGATGGCCTCCTCCAGATGGCGGCGGGAGCGCAAGCGGGGACGGCGCAGAACGGTTTCGCCGCACCGCCGCCGGCCACCTATCACCACAGTGAGTGCCAAGATGGCGGCGGCGGCGGCGGCAGCGGCGGGCGCTTCCGGTGGCGGCGGCGCTCGCCCCTGAACCGCGCTTCCGGTCGGCAGACAGCGGAGGGAACGGGGCGTGGAGCGGGAACAGGACGGCGCCGTATCCCCCCGCCATCCCACATCATCAGAACGGGCACCTGCAGCATCACCCTCCCCTCCATCCCGGGCATTATTGTGAGTACGGAGCTGCCAGGACCTGGCGGTGGAGGGGGGGGGAAGGAAAGTGAAAGTGAAAGTAAAAGGGGAAGTGGAAGGGAAAACAAAAGTGAAAGTAGAGGGGAAGTGAAGAGGAAGGGGAAGTGGAGGAGAAGTGAAGGTGAAAGTGGAAGTGAAAGTGAAAGTAAAAGGGGAAGTGGAAGGGAAAGGGAAAGCAAAAGTGGAGGGGAAGTGAAGAGGAAGGGAAAGGGAAAGCAAAAGTGAAAGTGAAAGTAGAGGGAAGTGAGGAAGGGGAAGTGAAAGTGGAGGGGAAGTGATGAAAGCAGAAGTGGAAGTAAAAGGGGAAGTGGAAGGGAAAGGGAAAGCAAAAGTGGAAGAGGAAGTGAAAGTGGAAGTGAAAGTAAAAGGGGAAGTGGAAAGGAAAGGGAAAGCAAAAGTGAAAGGGGAGGGGAAGTAAAGAGGAAGGGGAAGTGAAAGTGAAGGGGAAGTGAAGATGAAAGCGGAAGTGAAAGTAAAAAGGGGAAGTGGAAGGGAAAGGGAAAGCAAAAGTGGAAGTGAAAGTAGGGGGAAGTGAAGGGGAAGTGAAGAAAGTGGAAGGGGAAGTGAAAGTAAAAGGGGAGGTGGAAGGGAAAGGGAAAGCAAAAGTGAAAGTGAAGGGGAAGTGAAGGGGAATGGGAAGTGAAAGTGAAAGTAGAGGGAAGTGAGGAAGGGGGAGTGAAAGTGGAGGGGAAGTGAAAGTGAAAGTGGAAGTGAAAGTAAAAGGGGAAGTGGAAGGGAAAGGGAAAACAAATGTGAAAGGGGAGGGGAAGTGAAGAGGAAGGGGAAGTGAATGTGAAGGGGAAGCGAAGGTGAAAGTGGAAGTGAAAGTAAAAGGGGAAGTGGAAGGGAAAGGGAAAGCAAAAGTGGAAGTGAAAGTGAAAGTAGGGGGAAGTGAAGGGGAAGTGAAGAAAGTGGAAGGGGAAGTGAAAGTAAAAGGGGAAGTGGAAGGGAAAGGGAAAGCAAAAGTGAAAGTGAAGGGGAAGTGAAGGGGAATGGGAAGTGAAAGTGAAAGTAGAGGTAAGTGAGGAAGGGGGAGTGAAAGTGGAGGGGAAGTGAAAGTGAAAGAAGAGGGAAGTGAGGAAGGGGAAGTGAAAGTGGAGGGGAAGTGATGAAAGCAGAAGTGGAACTGAAAGTAAAAGGGGAAGTGGAAGGGAAACAGAAAGCAAAAGTGGAAGAGGAAGTGAAAGTGAAAGTAGAGGGAAGTGAGGAAGTGAAAGTGAAAGTGGAGGGGAAGTGATGAAAGCAGAAGTGGAACTGAAAGTGGAAAGGAAGTGATGAAAGCGGAAGTGGAAGTGAAAGTAAAAGGGGAAGTGGAAGGGAAAGGGGAAGCAAAAGTGAAAGTCAAGCGGAACTGAAGGGGAAGAGGAAGGGGAAGTGAAATTGGAGGGGAAGTGAAAATGAAAGCGGAAGTGAAAGTGGAAGTGAAAGTAAAAGGGGAAGTGGAAGGGAAAGGGAAAGCAAAAGTGAAAGTGAAGGGGAAGTGAAGGGGAAGAGGAAAGGGGAAGTGAAATTGGAGGGGAAGTGAGGAAGGGGAAGTGGAAGTGGAGGGGAAGTGATGATGAAAGTGGAAGTGGAAGTGAAAGTAAAAGGGGAAGTGAAAGTGAAAGCAAAAGTGAAAGGGGAAGTGGAGCAGAAATGGAAGGGAAAGCAAAAGTGAAAGTGGAAGTAGAAGAGGAAGTGCAATGGAAAGGGAAAGCAGAAGTGGAAGTGGAGGGGAAGTGAAGAGGAAGGGGAAGCGAAGGTGAAAGCAGAAGTGAAAGTAAAAGTGGAAGTGGAGCAGAAGTGGAAGTGGAAGGGAAGGGAAAGCAGAAGTGGAGCGGAAGTGAAGGGGAAGTGAAAGTAAAAGGGGAAGTGGAGCGGAAGTGGAAGTGGAAGGGAAGGGAAAGCAGAAGTGGAAGGGAAGGAAAATGGGAAGCAAAAGTGGAAGTGAAGAGGAAGGGGAAGTGAAAGTGAAGGGCAAGCAAAGATGAAAGCGGAAGTGAAAGTAAAAGGGGAAGTGGAAGCGGAAGGGAAAGGGAAAGCAAAAGTGAAAGTGG
>NW_018364938.1:0-1056 GCF_002078875.1 Numida meleagris | reverse complement strand
AAAGTGGGAATAAAGTGGGAAGTCGGAAATGGAAACAAAAGAGTGGGAAGTGGAAATGAAGTGGGAAGTGGAAGCAAAGTGGGAAATGGGAACAAAAGTGGGAAGTGGAAATAAAAGAAGTGGGAAGTGGAAACAAAATAAAGTGGGAAGTGGAAATAAAGTGGGAAGTGGGAAGAAAAGAAAATGGGAAGTGGAAACAAAAGAGAAAGTGGCGTCAACGCAGAAGGGGAAGCGGAAGAGAAGGGGAAGCGAAGGGGAAGCGAAAAGGAAACGGAAGTGGAAGTGAAGCGGAAGTGGGAGGAAATGCAAAGGGAAACGAAAAGCGAAACCGAAAGCGAAACCGAAAGCGAAACTGAAAGTGAAACCACTCACCTTTGCTCGTCTTCCTTAAGGGCCGGTCCACAACGAGCTCGCCTTCCAACCGCCCATCTCCAACCATCCCGGTGAGCGCACGCGTGCCGGGTCCCGTCCGGTCCCTCCCGCCACCCCGCCAGGTCCTGGCAGGTCGATAACAAGCCGCCCCCCGTTGTCTTTTTCCTCGCGCAGCTCCGGAATATTGGTGTTCCATCGCTTATTTCGAGATGGACGTGCAAGTGGGCGAAACTTTCAAGGTGCCGTCGAGCTGCCCCGTGGTGACGGTGGACGGTTACGTGGACCCGTCCGGCGGCGACCGTTTCTGCTTGGGTCAACTGTCCAACGTTCACCGGACGGAAGCCATCGAGAGAGCGCGGTAGGGCGGCGGCGGCGGCGGCGGCGGGTCCGTCGTGACAAGATGGCGGCCGTCGTGCGAGGCCTCTCACCCCGGCGTGTTTTCCTCGTGCAGCTTGCACATCGGCAAAGGGGTGCAGCTGGAATGCAAAGGCGAAGGCGACGTGTGGGTGCGCTGCTTGAGCGACCACGCCGTCTTCGTGCAGAGCTACTACCTGGATCGCGAAGCCGGGCGGGCGCCGGGCGACGCCGTGCACAAGATTTACCCGAGCGCTTACATCAAGGTGACCCGGGCGTGATTTTAGCACCCATGGGTGCTCCAAAAAAAAAAAAAAAAAGGGGGGGGGG
>NW_018364937.1:18147-19364 GCF_002078875.1 Numida meleagris | reverse complement strand
GGGCGGAGCTGTGGGGCAGGAGCCGCCGTGGGGCGGAGGTGTGGGGCGAAACCCCTGTGGGGCCAAGCTTCCTATGGGGTCTACATGGGGCAGCTATGGGGCAGCTATGGGGCAGCCGTGGGGATCTATGGGGCAGAGCTGTGGGGCAGGAGCCGCCGTGGGGCGGAGGTGTGGGGCGAAACCCCTCCTTGGGGCATTGCCCTGTGGGGCCAAGCTTCCTATGGGGTCTACATGGGTTGATATGGGGCAGCTATGGGGATCTATGGGGCAGCTATGGGGCGGCTATGGGGCGTGACCCACATTCCCACTATGTCTCCCTATGGGTCCACATTGCTTACAATGGGATCTTGATGGGGCCCTACAGGTTGGTGTGGGGCGCTATGGGGCAGCTATGGGGCAGCTATGGGGCTCACCTCGGAAGCAGCCCCCGAAGGAGCCCTGCTTGTTCCACACCAGCGCTCCCAGTTTGACTTTGGGGCTCTACAGGGCCGCTATGGGGCTCCATAACACGGCTATGGGGCGCTATGGGGCACTTATGGGGCAGCTATGGGGCAGCTATGGGGCTCACCTCGGAAGTATCCCCCGAAGGAGCCCTGCTTGTGGTCCAGGACGCGCTCGTTGTTCTCCACCAGCGCTCCCAGTTTGGCTATGGGGCTCTATAGCACGGCTATGGGGCGCTATGGGGCACTTACGGGGCAGCTATGGGGCAGCTATGGGGCAGCTATGGGGCTCACCTCGGAAGTATCCCCCGAAGGAGCCCTGCTTGTTCCACACCAGCGCTCCCAGTTTGACTATGGGGCTCTACAGGGCCGCTATGGGGCTCCATAACACGGCTATGGGGTGGCTATGGGGCTCTATAGGGCACTTATGGGGCAGCTATGGGGCAGCTATGGGGCTCACCTCGGAAGTATCCGCCGAAGGAGCCCTGCTTGTTGCACACCAGCGCTCCCAGTTTGACTATGGGGCTCCACAGCACAGCTATGGGGCTCCGTACCATGGCTATGGGGCGCTATGGGGCACTTATGGGGCAGCTATGGGGCAGCTATGGGGCTCAGTGCAGAAGTATCCCCCGAAGGAGCCCTGCTTGTTGCACACCAGCGCTCCCAGTTTGACTTTGGGTCTCCACAGCACAACTATGGGGCCCTATAGGGCAGCTATGGGGCAGCTATGGGGCAGCTATGGGGCAGCTATGGGGCAGCTATGGGGCAGCTATGGGG
>NW_018364937.1:11511-11895 GCF_002078875.1 Numida meleagris | reverse complement strand
AGACCCATAGAGACCCATAGAGACCCATAGGGAACCACAGAGACCCATAGAGACCCATAGAGACCCATAGGGAACCAGAGAGACCCATAGCGACCCACACAGACCCCATAGTGACCCACTGAGACCCCACAGTGACCCACAGTGCCCCATAGTGACCCACAGATTCCCCATAGCGACCCACAGATTCCCCATAGTGACCCACAGAGACCCAACAGTGACCCACTGAGACCCCACAGTGACCCACAGAGACCCCATAGTGACCCACAGACCCCATAGCGACCCACAGTGCCCCATAGCGACCACTAAGACCCCACAGCGACCCACAGAGACCCCATAGCGACCCACAGAGACCCCATAGTGACCCATAGAGACCCCACAGTGACC
>NW_018364937.1:9534-10667 GCF_002078875.1 Numida meleagris | reverse complement strand
AGAGACCCATAGAGACCCATAGGGAACCACAGAGACCCATAGGGATCCATAGAGACCCATAGAAACCCATAGAGACCCATAGAGACCCATAGAGCCCCATAGGGAACCATAGAGAACCATAGAGACCCATAGGGAACCACAGAGACCCATAGAGACCCCATAGAGACCCATAGAGACCCACACAGACCCATAGAGAGCCACACAGACCCATAGAGAGCCATAGAGAACCATAGAGACCCATAGAGACTCACTGAGACCCATAGAGACCCAGAGAGACCCATAGGGAACCATAGAGATCCATAGAGACCCATAGAGACCCATAGAGAAACACAGAGACCCATAGAGACCCATAGGGATCCATAGAGACTCATAGGGACCCATAGGGAACCATAGAGACCCATAGAGACCCATAGAGAAACACAGAGACCCATAGAGACCCATAGGGAACCATAGAGACCCATAGAGACCCATAGGGAACCATAGAGACCCGTCTGCGTCGGCTGGTCCAGGGACGCCTGCGCGACCCACGGCGTGTGACCCATAGCGGGACCCACGGCGGGACCCATAGCGGGACCCACGGAGACCCATAGAGACCCACCCAGACCCATAGAAACCCATAGAGAACCATAGAGACACATTTAGAACCATAGAGAGCCATAGGGAACCATAGAGACCCATAGAGAAGCATAGAGACCCCATAGAGACCCATAGAGACCCATAGAAACCCATAGAGACCCATAGAAACCCATAGAGACCCATAGAGACCCCATAGAGAAGCACGGAGACCCATAGAGACCCATAGAGAACCATAGAGACCCATAGAGACCCCATAGAGACCCATAGAGACCCATAGAAACCCATAGAGATCCATAGAGACCCCATAGAGAAGCATGGAGACCCATAGAGACCCATAGAGACCCATAGGGAACCATAGAGACCCCATAGGGAACCACAGAGACCCATAGAGACCCATAGAGACCCATAGAGAACCATAGAGAATGATAGAGAGCCATAGGGAACCATAGAGACCCATAGCGGGACCCATAGAGACCCATAGAGACCCATAGAGACCCATAGGGAACCATAGAGACCCATAGAGACCCATAGGGAACCATAGAGACCCATAGAGACCC
>NW_018364937.1:2833-3884 GCF_002078875.1 Numida meleagris | reverse complement strand
CACAGAGACCCATAGAGACCCATAGGGAACCACAGAGACCCATAGGGATCCATAGAGACCCATAGAAACCCATAGAGACCCATAGAGACCCATAGGGAACCATAGGGAACCACAGAGACCCATAGAGACCCATAGAGACCCGTAGAGACCCGTAGAGACCCGTAGGGAAGCATGGAGACCCATAGGGACCCATAGAGACCCTATAGAGACCCATAGAGACCCATACTTTCCCATAGAAACCCATAGAGACCCATAGGGAACCATAGAGACCCATAGAGACCCACAGAGACCCATAGAGAACCATAGAGACCCATAGAGACCCATAGAGACCCATAGAGACCCATAGAGACCCATAGAGACCCCACATAGAGACCCATAGAGACCCATAGAGACCCATAGAGACCCATAGAGACCCGTCTGCGTCGGCTGGTCCAGGGACGCCTGCGCGACCCACGGCGCGTGACCCATAGCGGGACCCACAGCGGGACCCATAGCGGGACCCACACAGACCCATAGAAACCCATAGAGAACCATTGAGACCCATAGAGAACCATAGGGAACCATAGAGAACCATAGAGACCCATAGAAACCCATAGAGACCCATAGAGACTCACTGAGACCCATAGAGACCCATAGGGACCCCATAGAGACCCATAGAAACCCATAGAGAACCATAGGGAACCACAGACACCCATAGAGAAACATAGAGACCCATAGAGACCCATAGAGACCCACAGAGACCCATAGAGACCCATAGGGAACCATAGAGACCCATAGAGACCCATAGAGACCCATAGGGATCCATAGAGACCCATAGGGATCCATAGAGCCCCATAGAGACCCATAGAGACCCACAGAAACCCATAGAGACCCATAGAGACCCATAGAGACGCACTGAGACCCATGGAGAGCCATAGAGACCCATAGGGAACCATAGAGACCCCATAGGGAACCACAGAGACCCATAGAGACCCATAGGGATCCATAGAGACCCATAGAGACCCATAGAGACCCATAGGGAATCATAGGGAACCATAGAGACCCATGGGGA
>NW_018364937.1:0-1367 GCF_002078875.1 Numida meleagris | reverse complement strand
GGCAGGGAGACCTCCCTGTGGGGCTGGAGGACCTCGCAGTGGGGCTGGAGGACTTCGCAGCGGGGCAGGGGGACCTCCCTGTGGGGCTGGAGGACCTCGCAGTGGGGCTGGAGGACCTCGCAGTGGGGCTGGAGGACTTCGCAGCGGGGCAGGGGGTGTCATCATGGGGCAGGAGGACCTTGCTGTGGGGCAGGGGGACCGCCCTCTGGGGCTGGAGGACCTTGCAGTGGGGCTGGAGGACCTCGCAGTGGGGCAGGGGGTGTCATCATGGGGCAGGAGGACCTTGCCGTGGGGCAGGGGGACCTCGCAGTGGGGCTGGAGGACTTCGCAGTGGGGCTGGAGGACCTCGTAGTGGGGCTGGAGGACTTCGCAGTGGGGCAGGGGGACCTCCCTGTGGGGCTGGAGGACCTTGCCGTGGGGCAGAGGGTATCATCACAGGGCAGGAGGACCTCGCAGTAGGGTGCAGTGGGGCAGCCATGGGGCAGCCGTGGGGCACAGCGAGACGCAATGGGGCACAATGGGGCAGCTATGGGGCAGCTGTTGGGCAGGCGTGGGTCGCAGTGGGGCAGCTGTGGGGCAGCCATGGGGCAGGTGTGGGGCAGCGGTGGGGCAGGCGTGGGTCGCAGTGGGCAGCTGTGGGGCAGCCATGGGGCACAGTGGGGCAGCTGTGGGGCAGCCGTGGGGCGCCATGGGGCACAGCGAGACGCAATGGGGCAGCTGTGAGGCAGGTGTGGGGCAGGCGTGGGGCAGGCGTGGGGCAGCCATGGGGCGCAATGAGGCAGCTGTGGGGCGTGGGGCAGCTGTGGGGCAGGCGTGGGTCGCAGTGGGGCAGCCATGGGGCAGGTGTGGGGCAGGTGTGGGTCGCAGTGGGGCAGATGTGGGGCAGCCATGGGGCACAAGGGGGCGCAGTGGGGCAGCCGTGAGACGCCATGGGGCGCAATGGGGCACAGCAAGACGCAGTGGGGCGCAATGGAGCACAATGGGGCAGGTGTGGGTCGCAGTGGGGCAGGTGTGGGGCAGCCATGGGGCAGATGTGGGGCAGGTGTGGGGCAGGCGTGGGGCACAGTGGGGCAGGCGTGGGGCACAGTGGGGCAGCTGTGGGTCGCAGTGGGGCAGCCATGGGGTGCAGTGGGGCAGGTGTGGGGCAGCTGTGGGTCGCAGTGGGGCAGGTGTGGGGCAGGTGTGGGGCAGCCATGGGGCACAATGGGACACAATGGGGCACAATGGGGCAGCCGTGGGGCAGCTGTGGAGCAGCCATGGGGCGCAGTGGGGCAGATGTGGGGCAGGTGTGGGGCGCAGTGGGGTGCAATGGGGCACAGCGAGACACAATGGGGCGCAATGGAGCACAATGGGGCGCAATGGAGCAC
>NW_018364936.1:14617-14987 GCF_002078875.1 Numida meleagris | reverse complement strand
CCCCACAGATCAGGGTCCCTATAGGGCCCTACAGCCCCACATATTGGGGTCCCTATAGACCCCATGTCCCCATAGCGCCCCATGGCCTGGGGGTTCCTATAGGGCCCTATAACCGTGTCCCTATAGCCCCACATATCGGGGTCCCTATAGCCCCCATGTCCCCATAGCGCCCCACAGCCTGGGGGTCCCTATAGGGCCCCATAGCAGAGTCCCTATAGCCCCACATATCGGGGTCCCCATAGGAATGTATGGCCCATTTCTGCCCCATAACTTTCCCACTGCCCCCCCAGTCCCTCCCAGTTTCCCTTCCCAGTCCCTCCCAGTATCACCCAGTGTTTCCCAGTTCCCCCCCCCCCAAATCCATCCCAGT
>NW_018364936.1:6406-7477 GCF_002078875.1 Numida meleagris | reverse complement strand
CCCATACTGGTCCCATTGAGGGTCCCATACTGGTCCCCATCCCACTGGGTGCCCCATACTGGTCCCCATCCCATTGGGTGTCCCATACTGGTCCCATTGGGTGTCCCATACTGGTCCCATTGAGGGTCCCGTACTGGTCCCCATCCCGCTGGGTGCCCCATACTGGTCCCATTGGGTATCCCATAATGGTTTCTGTCCCGTTGGGTATCCCATAGTAGTCTCAATCCCACTGGGTGCCCCATACTGGTCCCATTGAGGGTCCCATACTGGTCCCCATCCCATTGGCTGCCCCATACTGGTCCCCATCCCATTGGGTGCCCCATACTGGTCCCATTGGGTGTCCCATACTGGTCCTCTTCCCATTGGGTGCCCCATACTGGTCCCATTGGGTGCCCCATACTGGTCCCATTGGCTGCCCCATACTGATCCCCATCCCATTGGGTGCCCCATACTGGTCCCAGTGGGTGCCCCATACTGGTCCCATTGGGTGCCCCATACTGGTCCCCATCCCATTGGCTGCCCCATACTGGTCCCATTGGATGTCCCATACTGGTCCCCACCCCACTGGATGTCCCATACTGGTCCCCATCCCATTGGGTACCCCATAATAGTCTCAATCCCACTGGGTGTCCCATACTGGTCCCATTGGGTGCCCCATACTGGTCCCCATCCCATTGGGTGCCCCATACTGGTCCCATTGGGTATCCCATAATGGTTTCTGTCCCTTTGGACACCCCATAATAGTCTTAATCCCAGTGGGTACCCCGTACTGGTCCCACTGGCTGCCCCATACTGGTCCCCATCCCATTGGTTGCCCCATACTGGTCCCATTGGCTGCCCCATACTGGTCCCCATCCCATTGGGTGCCCCATTCTGGTCCCATTGGGTGCCCCATTCTGGTCCCATTGGGTGCCCCATTCTGGTCCCATTGGGTGCCCCATACTGGTCCCATTGAGTGCCCCATACTGGTCCCATTGAGGGTCCCATACTGGTCCCCATCCCATTGGCTGCCCCATACTGGTCCCATTGGCTGCCCCATACTGATCCCCACCCCATTGTACACCCCACACA
>NW_018364936.1:0-3164 GCF_002078875.1 Numida meleagris | reverse complement strand
ATCCCCCCCTCGAGAGCAATGGGTCCCCCGTTGGGACGGCCCCGTGCCTCAGTTTCCCCATGTGGGTAATGGGTTCCCCATTGGGAGTCATGGAAACCCATTGGGACGGCCCCGTGCCTCAGTTTCCCCATGTGGGCAATGGGTTCCCCATTGGGAGTCATGGATCCCCCATTGGCAGCAATGGGTCCCCCACTGGAACGATTCCGTGCCTCGGTTTCCCCATAGGGATCATGGATTTCCCATAGGGATCATGGATCCCCCATTGGGAGTCGTGGAAACCCATTGGGATGGCCCTGTGCCCCAGTTTCCCCACTGGGAGTCATAGATTCCCCACTGGGAGTCATGGAAACCCACTGGGATGGCCCCTGTGCCTCAGTTTCCCCACTGGGAGTCATGGATTCCCTTTCAAGAGCAATGGGCCCCCCATTGGGACGGCCCCGTGCCTCAATTTCCCCATATGGGTAATGGGTTCCCCATTGGCAGTCGTGGATCCCCCATTGGGAGTCATGGAAACCCATTGGGATGGCCCTGTGCCTCAGTTTCCCCACTGGGAGTCATAGATCCCCCCACTGGGAGTCATGGAAACCCACTGGGATGGCCCCTGTGCCTCAGTTTCCCCACTGGGAATTATGGATCCCCCCTCGAGAGCAATGGGTCCCCCGTTGGGACGGCCCCGTGCCTCAGTTTCCCCCTCCCCCCCCCGGGTAACGCATCACTACGGTTCAGACCTGTGCCTCAGTTTCCCCATGTGGGTAATGGGTTCCCCATTGGGCGTCATGGAAACCCATTGGGACAGCCCCCTGCCTCAGTTTCCCCGTATGGGAAATGGATTGCTATGGTACGACTCTGTGCCTCAGTTTCCCCACTGGGAGCCATGGAAACCCACTGGGACGGCCCCGTGCCTCAGTTTCCCCACTGGGAGTCATGGATCCCATATTGGGAGCAATGGTCCCCCACTGGAACAGTTCCGTGCCTCAGTTTCCCCATGGGGATCATGGATTCCCCATAGGGATCATGGATCCCCCATTGGGAGCAATGGATCCCGCATTGGGACAGCCCCGTGCCTCAGTTTCCCCATATGGGTACTGGGATCCCCATAGGGATCATGGGTCCCCCATTGGGTGCCATGGATCCCCCATTGGGAGCAATGGATCCCACATTGGGATGGCCCCATGCCTCAGTTTCCCCATTGGGATCGTGGATCCCCCATTGGGAGTCATGGATCCCCCATTGGGAGCAATGGGTCCCCCACTGGAACAATTCTGTGCCTCAGTTTCCCCATAGGGATCATGGATTCCCCATAGGGATCATGGATCCCCCATTGGGAGTCATGGATCCCCCATTGGGCGCCATGGATCCCCCATTGGGAGTCATTGATCCCCCACTGGGAGTCATTGATCCCCCATTGGGAATCATGGATCCCCCATTGGGAGTCATTGATCCCCCATTGGGCGCCATGGATCCCCCATTGGGAGTCATTGATCCCCCATAGGGATCATGGATCCCCCATTGGGAGTCATGGATCCTCCATTGGGAATNTGGATCCCCCATTGGGAGCAATGGATCCCACATTGGGATGGCCCCATGCCTCAGTTTCCCCATTGGGATCGTGGATCCCCCATTGGGAGTCATGGATCCCCCATTGGGAGCAATGGGTCCCCCACTGGAACAATTCTGTGCCTCAGTTTCCCCATAGGGATCATGGATTCCCCATAGGGATCATGGATCCCCCATTGGGAGTCATGGATCCCCCATTGGGCGCCATGGATCCCCCATTGGGAGTCATTGATCCCCCACTGGGAGTCATTGATCCCCCATTGGGAATCATGGATCCCCCATTGGGAGTCATTGATCCCCCATTGGGCGCCATGGATCCCCCATTGGGAGTCATTGATCCCCCATAGGGATCATGGATCCCCCATTGGGAGTCATGGATCCTCCATTGGGAATCATGGATCCCCCATTGGGAGTCATTGATCCCCCATTGGGAATCATGGATTCCCCATCGGGAATCATGGATCCCCCATTGGGAGTCATTGATCCCCCATTGGGAGTCATTGATCCCCCATTGGGAATCATGGATCGCCCATTGGGAGCAATGGGCCCCGTGCCTCAGTTTCCCCACCCCCCCCGGGTAACGCATCACTACGGTTCAGACCTGTGCCTCAGTTTCCCCCCCCTCGTCCCCCCCCGGTACGGCTTCGTGCCTCAGTTTCCCCACGAGGAACGGGGTCACGTGACAGCACTGCCCCCCGCTTCCCCCTATCTCGTCGCGGTACGGCCCCGTGCATCAGTTTCCCCCCGCGGGTAACGGCTCCCTACGGCCTCGCTTTCTTCATTCATAAAATGGGTACGCTACGGGGGCGTGGCTTGCGCAGGCCACGCCCCCTCCGTTCATTTTTTTTAAAATCCATATCTCAGCCAATAAAACCTGACGTAGAACGCTGATTGGTCGGCAGCGCTGCCAATCACTCCGCGCGCCCCGCCCGCGCCGGGTCGCCTTGGCAACGGCAGAGTTCTGACGGAAGTAAAGGGGGGTGCGCCGGAAGTTGAGTGGTTGCCCCGGCAACGGCAGCGCTGCGCCGGAAGTAAGGGCGGGTTGCGCCGGAAGTAGGGAGAATCTGAAGCGTTGCCTTGGTAACGCGGCGCTGCGCCGGAAGTGGGGCGGGCCGGAGCCTGGTTGCCGTGGTAACGCAGCGCCACGCCGGAAGCGGAATGGAAGGGTCGCCATAACAACAGCGGAAAGGGAAAACGCACCGGAAGCGGAACCGGAAGGCTACCGGAAGCGGCCCGGCCCGGCCCGGCGGGGCCCGGCGCCATGGAGTCGCAATGCGAATACTTCATGTATTTCCCCGCCGTCCCTTTCGCCGCTCGGGAACTGCTGACGGGAGAACCGGGCCGGTACCGGGCCCTGCCCCGCCGCAACCACCTCTACCTGGGGGAAACCGTCCGCTTCCTCCTGGTGCTGCGCTGCCGTCCCGGCTCCGGTTCCGGGCCCGCTTGGGCCGAGCTGGCCTCCTCCTTGGCGGCTTTAGCCAGCGTCAGCCCCGGGGGGGCGAGCCCCGCCGGGCCCGGGGGGGGGGACGGGGGCTCGACGGAGGATGCCGGGTCCCCCACGCCCCCCGCGGGGGCGGACGATGTGTTCCGGGAGTGCCGGGCGCTGC
>NW_018364935.1:13413-14541 GCF_002078875.1 Numida meleagris | reverse complement strand
ATACTGGACCTCTGTCATCCATACTGGTCTATACTGGTTTACATTGATCCACAGAAGTCCACATTGCCCTGTACTGGTTTATACTGGTCCTTACTGGTTTATAGTGCCCCATACTGGCCCGTACTGGTCCATACTGGTCCATACTGGTCCTTACTGGTCCATACCATTCTGTACTGGTCCTTACTGGTCTATACTGGTCCATACTGGATCAGACAGTTCCCATGCATTCCGGTTTATGCTGCTTCTTACTGGCCAGTACCAACCCTTACTGGTCTGTACTGGTGTGTACTGGTTTATACTGGTCCTTACTGGTTTATAGTGCCCCATACTGGTCCTTACTGGTCTATACTGGTCCATACTGGATCAGACAGTAGCCATGCATTCCGGTTTATGCTGCTTCTTACTGGCCTGTACCAACCCTTACTGGTCTGTACTGGTGTGTACTGGTTTATACTGGTGTGTACTGGTTTACACTGGTCTATACTGGTTTATACTGGTCCATACTGGTTTATACTGGTGTTCGCAGCCGCGGTGACCTGGGCCTGGAGCGCAATGGGGAGGTGACATTGAGGTCGGTGGCCACGCCCCCTCCCCCATTAAGCCACGCCCACTTACCAATCAAGTCACGCCCCCTTCGTTATGACCCCGCCCATTTCCAATAGGCGCCGCCCACTTTGCTTCGGACCACGCCCCCTTCCCACGAGCCACGCCCCTTCACACTAACCACGCCCCCACTTCCACAAACCACGCCCACTTTCATCCTGACCACGCCCCCTTCCCCGCAAGCCACGCCACCTCACTTTAGCCACGCCCACTCTCATGTGGCCCCACCCACGGTCACAATGACCACGCCCCCTCCCCAGAAGCCACGCCCCCTTCACTTTAACCAAGCCCGCTTTACATTGGCCCCCGCCCACGTTCACACTGACCACGCCCCCTTCACGCTAACCACGCCCACGTAGGGTCTGGCCACGCCCCCTCTCCCATAAGCCACGCCCTCTATGCGCTAGCCCCGCCCGTTTCCAACAGACCACGCCCCTTTATTACTTGCCACGCCCCGTTTACTCTGACCACGCCCCCGTTTCTCGATAGCCCCGCCCACGTTCCCTCAAACCCCGCCCATTTTGA
>NW_018364935.1:10928-12625 GCF_002078875.1 Numida meleagris | reverse complement strand
GGCGGCGGCCAACCCCAACTGCGCCAGGTGAGAAGGGGGCGGGGCTACGGAACGCAAAGGGGGCGTGGTCTATTCATTGGGGGCGTGGCTTAGCGATGCCACGCCCCTTCTGACCTTTGGCTCCGCCCCCACAGCCGGCCAAGCTGACCGAAGCCTTCAAGTACTTCGTGCAGGGAATGGGCTACAGTGAGTTAATGATTAATTAACGAGGGAGGATTAATTAACGCCGTGGGTGGGATGGGTCATTAGCCTGAGGGGTTGTTAATTAGGTTCAGGAGTCGTTAGCCACTTGGATCGTTAATTAATCCCGTGGGGAAGTTCCTAATTAACAGCCGCCCCCCACACACACACACAGTCCCATGCTTTGTGAACTACCTAGTGACCTAACAAGGGGATTAATTAACGAAAGAACAATTAATTAACACAGTGGATGGATTGGGTCATTAGACCATGAGTTTATTAATTAGCCTACAGGCTTGTTAGGCCCTTAAATCATTAATTGATGGCATGAGGGTGTCCTTAAATAACACCTCCTCTGTTCCCTGGATCAGCTACAGTGAGTTGAGGAAGGAATTAATTACCAAAGAGACAACTAATTAGTACCTCGGGTACACTGGGTCATTATTCTAGGTGATTGTTAATTATCCTAGGGAGTTATTAATTCCTTGAATTGTTAATTAAGGCCGTGAAGATGGCTTTAATTAATCCACCCGCCCCAGTACTAGGCTCACCAGAGTGATTAATAAGGGGCTTAATGAACAATGGAAGGATTAATTAACATCTTGGGCAGGCTGGTTCGTTACTATGGAGAGTTTTAATTAGCCTAGGGAGTCTTTACCCCATTGAATCATTAATTAACTAGGAGGGGATATGCCCAATTAATTCTCCATTGACTGGGAAGGGGCGTGGCTTAAGGCATTGTGGGCGTGGCTTAAAGTCTCATAGGAATGAATGGGATGGCAGAAAGGGGCGTGGCCTGGGGTCATGGGGGCGTGGCCTAACCCCAATTGAAACGAATGGGGGAAAACAAAGGGGATCATGGGAAGGGGGCGTGGCCTGGCAACGGGGCGTGGCTTAATGCAGAGTGGGCGTGGCTTAATCTCCCATATGAGCGGATGAGGTCACAGAAAAGGGGCGTGGCCTGGGGTCAAGGGGGGCATGGCTTATGGTTATGTGGGCGTAGCCTAACCCTCATTGAAATGAATGGGGAGAAAGGAAGGGGATCATGGGGAGGGGGCGTGGCCAGGGGAGAAGTGGGCGTGGCCTGGAGGCATGGGGGCGGGGCTTACAGTCTCATTAACGAATGGGATCGCAGAAAAGGGGCGTGGCCTAATCCTCACTGAAACGAATTGGGGGGAAAGGAAGGGGATCGTGGGAAGGGGGCGTGGCTTATGGTTATGTGGGCGTGGCCTAACTCCTCATTGAAATGAATGAGGGGAAATGAGGGGGATCACGGGGAGGGGGCGTGGCCAGGGGATGAGTGGGCGTGGCCTGGGGGCAAGGGGCGGGGCTTATGCTCTCATTAACGAATAGGATCCCAGAAAAGGGGCGTGGCCTAACCCTCACTGAAATGAACGAGGGGAAATGAAGGGGATCACGGGAAGGGGGCGGGGCCAGCGGGCATGGGGGCGGGGCTTACGCTCTCATTAACGAATGGGATCCCAGAAAAGGGGCGTGGCCTAACCCTCTGAAATGAA
>NW_018364935.1:7764-8959 GCF_002078875.1 Numida meleagris | reverse complement strand
GAAATGTCGGGGCCTTGTCGTGCTTCAATAAAGGCCGCGGCCGCCCTCCCCGTTCCCGCCGCTCTTCGCCGCAATGCGCATGCGCACAGTCCCCGGTCATTTCCCCACGGAGCATGCGCCAATACCCGCTCGTGCCTAGTGCGCATGCGCCGCTTTCCATTCCTGCGTAGTGCGCATGTGCGTGCTCTCCTGTTGCTAGGCAACCACCCTCCGCCACCGCTCTTCCTAAACACGCATGCGCTGTTGCCAGGCGACGCTCTCCGTCCCGCAGAATGCGCATGCGCAGCTCAGCACTCGGTACAACGCATGCGCATTAGCTCTTCGGGGAGCCGGTTTGCACCAATACGCATGCGCTGTTGCTAGGCGACACTTTCCGCATGCGCATTAGCGCGAGTGGGCTGGCTTATAGCTATGCGCATGCGCGGTTGCTAGGCGACCGCACCCCGCTGTCTCCATAGCGACCGGCGCATGCGCAGTGCCCGCCTCGGGCGGCCATGATGAGTTGCGGGCGCCATTTTGAGGCGAATTCTGGCGGGGGATTTTGGGTTAAAAAACGCCAATTTTGGGGTTAAAAAACGCCAGCCTGCGATGAAAGTGGAGATTTTGCGCCGTTCAATCCGTTCTGGGGACGAATCCTGGCCATTTTGAACCGATTTGGTTCCATTTTTGGCGCAGGAGTTCGTTTTGGGGCAAAAAATGCCATTTTTGGGTAAATGACACCATTCTGGTGAGCAAGAACCCATTTTGGGGCAAAAAATGCCATTTTGGGGGTAACTTGGTCCCTTTCTTGGTACAGGAATCCATTTTGGGGTAAAAAATGGCATTTTGGGGTAATTTAGGACCTTTTTTGGGTAGGAAATGATTTTGGGTCCAAAAAAGCCATTTTTGGTTGAATTACACCACTTAGGGGAGCAGGAGCCCGTTTTGGGGTAAAAAATGGCACTTTAGGGTGATTTAGGATCTTTTTGGGGGGAGAGGGATCCATTTTGGGTCCAAAAATGCCGTTTTGGGGTCGGTTAGGACCTTTTGTATATAGGAATCCATTTTGGGGCAAAAAATGCCAATTTTGGGTAAATTTGTCCATTGTTGGGAACAGGAGCCCATTTTGGGGCCAAAAATGCTATTTTTTGGGTTATTTAGGATCTGGTTTTGTGCAGGAATTCATTTTGGGTCCAAAAATGCCATTTTTGGGGTT
>NW_018364935.1:0-341 GCF_002078875.1 Numida meleagris | reverse complement strand
TTTTGGTGAATTCCTCCATTTTGGGTCAAATTCCTCCCTTTTTGGGTGCGGGAACGCCATTTTGCAGCTGGACTCCGACATTTCCCCATCGACATTTATTGAGAACCTCCCCCAAAAACTCCCCCCAAAAAAGCGAATTTTTGCGAAAAAACACTCCAAAAAAAAAAAAAATATATAGAAAGTGCGGAAATGACCCAAAATCTCCTTTTTTCAACCCAAAACGGCGGCGGCGGCGCTCGGGGCTCAGGATTCCATCCAGGTCATGGGGTACGCGCCGGGCTCGTCCTTGTTGGCCAACCCCTTCCAGTTGGCGCTGCCTGGAGGAAAATGAACCAATTTCG
>NW_018364934.1:28888-32067 GCF_002078875.1 Numida meleagris | reverse complement strand
TCATGCAGATGCCACGTGTCTGCTGACTAGGTGAGAGCCTTGGGGCTCCGTCTCACCTTGTGGATGGCTGTGCTGAGGGAAACAGCTGCCAGGACCCTTCCCACGCACTTGGGGAGTTCTCCTGCAGGGCAGAGTATCACCTGTGTTGGAGCGGGGGAAGCTGTGAGTCATCATCTGTGTCATTCCTGCATGACCGTGTGTCTCCTTCTTGTGCTCTGTGTGCAGCGTCCTCCTCCGCAACCAGCTCATCTCAAGGGGTGTGATGCGGTCCGTGTCCCAGTGGCTGAACTCCCACTCAGAAAACCTTCAGCTCACAGCGACGGCTCTCTTTGCTGAGGTGAGGCAGCTGCAAGAGGAGAGTTCTTCTTAAAAAACTGCTGCTTGGCTTGTCGTCTTCTTTGGGAAGAGGGTGATAGAGGGGAGAGTCATCATTAAGACTCCAAAGGATGCTCCTTTACACAATGCCTGTTCATATGCTGTGCCAGGGCTTAAGCTGTATCTTGGTGCTCATGGACATGTCACTTTATTTTAGTGGATGAAAGAACCACCGATCACAGAGAGGAAGTTCCTGGAGAGTGTCCTGGACATCTTGATGGAGAAAGCACAGCACAGAATCAACGCTGTGTGACAGATGGCAGTGAGACGCCTGGGCAACACATTCAGAAGAGCATCTGAGAGGGTGAGACCAACTTTTCCCCTCTCTGACTGCAGCCCCTTGCTAGGGAGATCCAGGTGCAGAGCTCTGGCAGGCTAGCTAAGGCCAAAGGGGCCTTCTCTAAGACCTCCTCTCTCTGCCACCAGCAGGGAGGCAAATGGCAAAACTGGCGAACGACACGCCTTCCTGGGGTGAGAGCTGCTCTTGTCTTGTTACTAGTAACTTCAGTCCTTGGCAGCCATAGCAGACATGGCCACAGAGCATTGAGCATCGAGGAGTTAGAGAGCTGCACAACAGTTAACCTGAGTTGGTCCAAGCCTGCACTGCACTGTGCTGGGCTGCATGTAGAGCTTGTCTCTAGGTCTGTGCGTTGCAGGGCGTGTCCCTTGGCTACAGGCTGTGCTTATCCAGCTCAGCTCCCCCTTGCACCAACAATCACACTACCTGCATATCCTTGTAATCCTATGATTTTCTTCTTTGAGCGACCAGAACAGCACAGCCCCTCCCACAGATGGGGTCTGCGCAGCATGGTGCACATGAATCAGGGGGCATGTTCAGCNTTGTGAGGTGCCTTTGGAAAGGATAGGGTTTGACTGCCAAGGATCAGAGCTGCCTTGATGGGCTAGCTGCAGTGGTGTCTTACACGCAGCCGCTATTCAACTTCAGCCGGAGGTGGTGGTGAGGAGGTGGGCACAATGTGAGCTGCTGTCCCCTTCCCAAAGTTGAGTGCTGGAAGTTGGATCCTGGTGAGCTCTGGCTGGCTTCGTGCATTCCTTGAGGGCTGGGAGGAAGCCTTTTGGGGCAGGGCACGGCCCTGCAAGGGAGCAGTGCAGCCTTGCCCAGTGAGGTGAGCAAATGGAGCTCACCTCTACCACTGGCAAGAAAAAGCTACTTGTCTCTGAGCAGGACGATGACAGATCATTACAGATACCTTTCTGCAGTCCCACCCTGTGCTGGAGTTCCCCACCCCTAAAGTCAGGGGTAAATCTGCCCGTGGTGAGCATGACAGAGGCTGTGTCCCCTCACCCATTCTCATGGGGGAGCCTGTCATGCAGGGCAGGAACTGCTCCCAGGCCCAGAGCTTGCAGCTACAAGAGAAGCTTGGGGAGCTGCTGGGAAATGCTCGGGGAAATGACAAGATATTGCGGGTGTGGGGGAGCTCGTGTCTCAATATCTTGCAGAAGTCTGGGGACGAAGTAGGGCCACAGAGCTGATGTATTTGGCATCTCTGTTGACGCAGATACAGTGGCAGCAGAAGGAGGAAGCCCAGGCCGCTTGCGTTGCTGTCATGCTCACCTACAGTGGCATCGCACTGCACGCCCCCAGGGAGCATCTGTTGTCCTGTGTGGATGCAGACATCTTGGGCAGGATCCTGATGCTTTCTGGAGCCGGCTACCGGGTGGGAGCTCAGGGCATGCAGGGAGAAGGGTGTCTGGATGCCCCAGCTCCAGCCTCTGGGCATGGTGGCATAATGAGATGGGATCTTTCTAAGGATACCAGAGGAACAATTTGCCCTGCACTTGCAGTCCAAACTATTCTCTAGATTCCCCCCAGTTCAGGTACCTCTTCCACCCCTCATCCTTTCAAGCAGTTCAAAAAGTGCTTTGCTTTCTTGTCCTCAGGACTCTCAGCTAAAGCTTGCCCTAGTGCAGAGTATCACTGAGGTCAGCTGCACCATCCAGGCTGTGGGTGACTGCCCCAGTTTTGGGCTCTTGTTGAAGCAGGAGGCCCTGAGGACACTGCTGGTGAGTACCCAGAGCCAGGGCCATTCCACAGGGGAGTTTTGGAGGGGTACCATAAGGCTGGTTTCCACCAAGGCTTGCTGGTCTCCCCTGGCTGCGTGGGAGCTCCTGGGGCCAAGTCTCCACCTGGCAGGGCATTTGCGTGCTGCTGCTCAGTGCCTGTGGCTGCGGAATAGGGTCTGTCTAGCCCCCGGGCAGGTGCTGCCATGTTCTGCAGTGCCCTCCTGGAAGCCACAGGAGTGATGTGACCAATGTGTGTGCAGATCTGGTAGAAGAATGGGTCCCAGGAGATGCAGGAGGGCTCCGCACGATCTTGCCCACTGCCTACTTTGGTTGTCTCTCTGGAATTTGCAGGACTGGATAAAGGAGGAGCCCTGGGACGTGGCAGTATACCCCGTGCTTTTGTCCTTGGAGCAGCTGAGGTAAGGTCTGTGCCCCACACCCAGTGTGTTGTGTCCCAAAGCAGCCAACTGATGTGGCCCTGGTGGCCTTGACTGTGAGGCTGGGAGAGGCTGCAGTTCTCATGTGGCATGGTGTTCTCCATGTTGGCCTTGGAGGAAGGCCCTGACTCTCCATCAGGGCAGGGCCTGGTATGGGGCAGACTTGGGTCTGCTTAACCTGGGGTGCGGGGAGGAGAGTCTTCTTGCCTGCTTGCCAGCGTGGGCTTGGAGTGTTGAGTTTGAGGTTCCACATTGTGACAAACCCAGTTATAGTTTGAGCCACTCTGGAGAGTACTGCTATTAAATCCACTTGCTGTTTTCTCTTCCCTTTTCCTTTGGCCA
>NW_018364934.1:22501-24023 GCF_002078875.1 Numida meleagris | reverse complement strand
TGTGTCTGGCCCGGTCTTCCAGATCCAGTGCCTGGCCCCAGGAGAGGACAGTGTGGAGCCAGCCCATGGACACAGCTGCCAGGCATCGGGGCTGCTTGGGGGCCTGCACAAGGAAGGGGGCGAGTCCCCGCTGCCACAGCCAGTGCCTTCCCCTGGCTGGAGGCTGCACCTGCGGCAGGCCCCTCTTCTAGGGAGAGCTCAGCAAAAGTTCATCCAGGCAAGCTCCCTGGGGAGGATCCTGGTCGCACCAGTGGGGAAGGAACGACAAGGGAGGACTCTCTTTTTCAGGTGTGCAGGATCACCCTGTATCTCTGTGCTTCATTTTTGAGGTCTGAAGAGCTGCAGGAGTGCATCACAACATCCATTGGATTGAGTGCAGCGGACCTGCAGTATGAAGTTTGCCGCCTTCTGGTGAGTGAGCTGTGCCCTGGGGGATGTTGGGGTTGCGGGGCGCTTCCCTAGACGCAAGAGGGGAGCATGGGGCAAAAAGCCAAGGGGAGTGCAGTGAAATTGCCAGGCCACAGCCTGAACCAGTGCGTGGGCGCCTGGGTGCCCGGAGCAGGCGGGGGGAGCCTAAATCCACCCTTCCTTCCTCCCCCCGTCTCAGCGGTGCCCCCCCGGCCGTGCTTCCAGTGGCGCGTGTGCACTCAGAGCTCATGCGTGGGCTTCCCTTCCCCCTTCGGTTCCCTGCTTCTCTCACCACTGCGGCAGGATTCAAACCAGAGAAGGCTCCACACCTCAGCTCACCCTTTCATCCAGGCAGTTGCTGGGAGGGGTGAGTTAATTCCTTTTTACCTTACTATCTTGTTCTGTGGCACCTGGATCTTAAATAAAGGCTCAGTCATCGCCTTTGTTTGCTTTACGCTTTGGTGAGCCAGGCAGACCAAAATATTAAAATGGCTTTCCTTTTGAACATCTTTAAGAGGGTCAGGGGGGAGAACATCGTCCCTCTGGATAAAACCCTGTCGGGGCACATCCCAGGATTTCTGGGTTCACCCTTTTATGAATTGGCAGCCATAGTTGAAAGATGGGGTCCCTTGCGGGATAGTGGAAATATTTCTCAGTCCCCATCTGGCATGGCAAAATATTTCTATGGATTAGATAAAGATATGCTAATTACAAATTGAATGCTGACTGGCTGCGTCCACTGTGGCATGGCCACTATTAATGGCACTGAATCACGCAGAACTTTCAAATAGTACTTTAGAAAATGAGAGCCAATTAATGCGTGATCGTGTTGAGAAACTGGAGCAAGAGCTTGGCCTATTGACAGGGAAAAAATCAAGTTTAACTTTCCCTTTAATGCAAATACGGAATATCGCATTGGAAAATACTCAGGCCCCTGAACCAGTAGACGTGGGCAATCCAACAGGAAAAAATCTCAAGATTGGATCTCGAAGCCCTGCTTGAGGTGGATCCCTTCGAGATCTGGCCTGTAATGACACAAAAAACAAAGAAAATCCAGGATAGGCCAGTCGGGGTGCCCCCTGACCAGTGGCCCCCCGCCCATACCACACTACAC
>NW_018364934.1:13122-15356 GCF_002078875.1 Numida meleagris | reverse complement strand
GACACCAAGCTGAGCGGTGCAGTCGATACACTGGAAGGAAGGGAAGCCATCCAGAGGGACCTGGAGAGGCTGAAGAAGTGGGCCCATGTGAACCTAGTGAGGTTCAGGAAGGCCAAATGCTGGGTGCTGCACTTGGGCTGGGGCAATCCCAGGTATTTATACAGTCTGCAGGAAGAACTCCTTGAGAGCAGCCCTGCGGAGAAGGACTTGGGGGTCCTGGTGGACGAGAAGCTGGACGTGAGCCAGCAGTGTGCGCTGGCAGCCCGGAAGGCCAACTGTGTTCTGGGCTGCATTAAAAGAGGAGTGGCCAGCAGGGAGAGGGAGGTGATTGTCCTGCGCTCCTGGGCTCTTGTGAGGCCCCATCTGGAGTACTGCATCCAGGCTCGGAGCCCCAGCACAAGAAAGACATGGAGCTCTTGGAACGGGTC
This sequence comes from Numida meleagris, assembly GCF_002078875.1. Lineage (NCBI taxonomy): Eukaryota > Metazoa > Chordata > Aves > Galliformes > Numididae > Numida > Numida meleagris. The sequence goes on along the minus strand of NW_018364934.1, from coordinate 14,928 downwards.
CGGAGCAGGGTCACTGAGATGATCAGAGGGCTGGAGCACCTCTTCTATGAGGAAAGGTTGAGGGAACTGGGCTTGTTTATCTTGGAGAAGTGAAAGCTCTGGGAAGACCTCACTGTGTCCTTCCAGTACTTGAAGGGAGTGTACAAACAGGAGGGGGTATGACTGTTTATATGGGTGGATAGTGATAGGAGAAGGGGAAATGCTTTTAAACGAAGGCAGGGGAGATTTAGGTTAGATATTAGGAGGAAGTTCTTCACACAGAGGGTGGTGACGCACTGGAACAGGTTGCCCAGAGATGTTGTGGATGCCCCGTCCCTGGAGGCATTCAAGGCCAGGCTGGATGTGGCTCTGGGCAGCCTGGTCTAGCGGTTGGTGACCGCCAGCATGCCAGCATGTCTGCTCCGGTTATATGACATAGGGGCTGAAAGCGCTGTGGTGAATGGATCAGAAATTTCAAAACTGGCATCCATTATCACTCACCCTGCCCTCAGGCAAAGACTATATGCAGCTGTCCAACATAATGACGAAAATCATTCATTGATCAGATGGCTAATGGCTGCATGCTGTTTAATATGGCCAAATAAGACTGATATACCATTAAGTATGGCTCTGTGGTCCTCTATGGGGGACTTGCAAAACTGTATTTGTGAATTAGGAATGAAAGAGGCAATCTATGAGGAGGATTTTGAGAGCCCAGACCTGATGAAATTTTCAGCAGGAATGAGAGATCTCATCCTGCAGCAGGCTCTACCACATCAATATGGTATTTTAGTAGCCATACTGAATCTCCTAGTGGCCTTGGAGGCCATAATACAACAGGCCGCCCAGTTGGTGGCAGACTGGGGGGAGACAGAGTGCCTACGGGCCAGGCGCAATGTCTGAATGGTGGTGGAAAAGTCAGAAATCCATCCACCACCACAATCTAGGAGACCTGTCCCTAATGTAATTCAATCTGGACCCATCAGGGTCTCAAGAAAACAAATGTTTAATGACCTGATTAGAGTGGGAGTTCAATTTCAAAAGATCGATGGACAGCCTAATCTGGTCGTTTTACAACTATGGAAACAGCTATCAGGCAGTCAAAGATTCCAATCCTCCCCTAAGAGGGAAGGAGTTAGACTCATACAACAGACTCCACAACACACGTGGAATCTAGAAGACTTCATAGTCCTATCAAAAAAATGTAAACCTTCTCAGATGGCCCAGGCAGCCACAGTCAAGCCATCAAAGGAAAAAGACTTGGGGATTGCAGAGCTGATGGCATGACAGAGGAGCCCAAACTCCCCGGCATTAGGGTCTTTAGAGGGGACTGGAGACCCAATGTGGAATTAACGATTCATTGGTCATGAAAGAATGTGCAGCGGGTTATGGTGCTAGTAGATACTGGCACAGAAACTTCAGTCATATCTGGTGACCCAAATCAATTTTCCGGCAATAAGGCAATGATAGGTGGGTTTGGAGGGCAGATGATCCCCGTAACCCAAACGTGGTTGAAACTGCGGGTTGGGCGTCTACCACCTCGGGAGTACAAGGTGTCTATTGCTCCAGTTCCAGAGTACATACTGGGGATAGACATCGTGTGGGGTCTGACTCTCCAGACCACCGTGGAAGAGTTGAGATTGAGGCAAAGATGTATGAGCATTAGCGCAGTGGAGGCAATTTTAAGGGGCCATGCAAAAATTGAGCCTATTTATTTGCCGCAACCACGGTGGATCGCAAATACAAGTATAGACTCCCACATGGGCAAGAAGAAATTACCAAGGCTGTGCAGGAGCTGGAGAGAGTAGGGATCATTAGACCTGTACA
>NW_018364934.1:4102-6362 GCF_002078875.1 Numida meleagris | reverse complement strand
AATCTGGACCCATCAGGGTCTCAAGAAAACAAATGTTTAATGACCTGATTAGAGTGGGAGTTCAATTTCAAAAGATCGATGGACAGCCTAATCTGGTCGTTTTACAACTATGGAAACAGCTATCAGGCAGTCAAAGATTCCAATCCTCCCCTAAGAGGGAAGGAGTTAGACTCATACAACAGACTCCACAACACACGTGGAATCTAGAAGACTTCATAGTCCTATCAAAAAAATGTAAACCTTCTCAGATGGCCCAGGCAGCCACAGTCAAGCCATCAAAGGAAAAAGACTTGGGGATTGCAGAGCTGATGGCATGACAGAGGAGCCCAAACTCCCCGGCATTAGGGTCTTTAGAGGGGACTGGAGACCCAATGTGGAATTAACGATTCATTGGTCATGAAAGAATGTGCAGCGGGTTATGGTGCTAGTAGATACTGGCACAGAAACTTCAGTCATATCTGGTGACCCAAATCAATTTTCCGGCAATAAGGCAATGATAGGTGGGTTTGGAGGGCAGATGATCCCCGTAACCCAAACGTGGTTGAAACTGCGGGTTGGGCGTCTACCACCTCGGGAGTACAAGGTGTCTATTGCTCCAGTTCCAGAGTACATACTGGGGATAGACATCGTGTGGGGTCTGACTCTCCAGACCACCGTGGAAGAGTTGAGATTGAGGCAAAGATGTATGAGCATTAGCGCAGTGGAGGCAATTTTAAGGGGCCATGCAAAAATTGAGCCTATTTATTTGCCGCAACCACGGTGGATCGCAAATACAAGTATAGACTCCCACATGGGCAAGAAGAAATTACCAAGGCTGTGCAGGAGCTGGAGAGAGTAGGGATCATTAGACCTGTACACAGCCCATACAACTCCCCCATATGGCCAGTCAGGAAATCAGATGGTACATGGCGAATGACAGTAGAGTACAGAGAACTAAATAAAGTCACGCCACTGATCTAGCCTGCTGTACCCAACATTGCTGCCCTCATGGATAGATTAGGTAGAGAAATAGAAGCATATCTCTGTGTACTGGATCTAGCAAATGCATTTTTCAGCGTTCCAATTGCTAAGGAATCTCAAGACCCGTTTGCATTCACATGGGAAGGCAGGCAGTGGACTTTTCAAGTCCAACCTCAGGGATACGTGCATTCACCTGATTTTTGTCATAATCTGGTAGCACTTGACTTGGCAAATTGGAACAAACCATCTACTGTCAAAATGTACCAATACATCAATGATCTGATGTTAACGTCTGACTCAGTCGAGGCATTAGAGAAGGCAGTACTGACTTGCAGAAACAGACTTTACAAGCAGGGAAGGTTATAAAGCAGGTATGTTTATTACGGCACTGTGCCTACACGCTGGGTGCAAGAGGGGGTATCCCCTTCCTAGCTTGCACAGTGAAAGGCAGGATACTTCCATATTTAAAGATCAAGACGTACATATTCATAGCATTTGGGAGGGAGGGACTATTACAATTAGTTCCGAGAAATCATTATACTATTCTGCACGCCAGAGTCACACCCCTTGAGCATGCATAGTCCCTCCTGGTGGTCATCTTTGTGGGTCGTGGGGATGAAGGCCCTATCTCTTCCTCACTGTGTACTCTTGACCTTTGGCACAATTGAGGAGGGTGATCCAGCTTCAGCTGGTTTTCTTCAGGATGTAGTCTCCAGTTCAGTTCCAACAACCAGACAGCATCTTCTAGGTTTCCTTGCCCCATTAACCCACATCCATCTTTTATTGTTTGTTTGAAACTGTATTCTAAGCCTTTCCTCCCTCAGCTGCTCGGAGTAAGGATACAAACAAGCATTTCTGTCCCTGTAACTGCAGCTCGGTGAGGCGATAAGCAGTCACACTGCTGCTGCTGCTCACCTCAGCTGTTTAGAGGAAGTTCCATTCTTACAGTGTTATTGGTGACATTTGGCATCTTTACGGAGTCATGCTGTAGTAGTTCAGCATGTGCGGCATAAACAACTGTGGGTGACTGAGAGTGGGTCAGAAATGTCACCCCGTGCCGCAGCAGAAGTGGAGTTTTGTGGCACGTCAGTTGTTTTTGATTCAGGGAGGACAGGGGCTGCACAAAGGACATGCACCGCAGCCTCCCTGTTTCTGCAGGAGGTGGGATCAGTGTTTGAACCAAAGCAGTGGGCCCCAAGGTGATCAAAAGGGATTCATGGGCTGGAAGAAAATAGTTCTAACTGTAAAATTTCGGGTGTCCTCATTAGGCACAGAGCTTATTCTTTGAGATCTACTGTAT
>NW_018364934.1:1867-3822 GCF_002078875.1 Numida meleagris | reverse complement strand
TTGTCAGAGTGCCCCTCTCTGCCATCTGTCGCATGGCAGCACCATGTAACGGAGCATCGGTGGGAAGGTTCAGCCTCCCTGACAGGCAGGCTCCACGTAAAATAACTGCAATTTAGCATTTAATAGAAATGTTTGCATTTTTCTCTTCTAAACTGCATTGTGACTAAAACCCAGTCCCATGTCAAAACTGATTTTCAGGGTATCATGTTTCCTCTGAAACGTCTCTTGCTCTTAGAGAAATTGAAAGCTCTCTTTAGAAGGAAAACACAGAATAGACGCCTGGTGCCAAGCTCCCTGAAAATACTGCTTCTCTCTTCCACCCTCTTCAGGTATTCAGCTGGCCATCTCTAAGAGGGCACAGGTGTTCCGGGGGTGTCTTCTGCCTGGAAAGCAGCCAGCCAAACTCAGGGCTGAAGAGGAATCCAAAGGCCAAGCACCAGACCTGGGCCAAGTAAAGGCAGCAAAACCCGCCCCATGGTCTTCATGGAGCTCTAAGGCCAGGCTGCCCTCAGTGCCCAAAGGGAGTAAGTGAGCGCTGCAGCCACCAAGCTCCAGATCAAGCAAATTACTGAAGTTTAGGACTGAGAAGTTCAGGCCAGCACGGGAAGAACCTCAGAAGATGGCAGGCTCAGCATCTCATGGTGAGGCCGGCCTGCCCGAGTTGCCCACCACCAACACCTCCGGTGAGGTTCTGCTGGCACACAAGGAGTCCGGGTCTAGGGAGTGCCAGGCACCAAGGGGCAGAGCTGGGCTCCTGCTGTGTCAGGGCAGACTGCTAATGCTAGCATCACAATGGGCAACAGACAGCACTGCCCACTTGCTGCTGTGTGACACTTCTGTGTCAGATGCCAGTTTTTCAGAGTGTTCCTCTGCTGTCAACTGTCACATGGCAACAGAGGGTGAAGTCCCAAAGCCCCCTGTACCATGAGGTTGCTTGCTCCAGTTCTGGCCAGGCTCGTCCTAAGCAGCTGCTCTTGACGAGTGTGTGTTTAGTGCTAGACATGTAGTGCTGGGTTGCTCAGGGCACCTCCTCCACAGGTAATGGTTCCAGGCGTCTGGTCTTCTCCTTCTTGCTTCTGAAATGTCCCCAGTAACGCCACATTGTTCTTGGAACAATGCTCGCAACAGCAGTGCTCAGAAGAGGCACATCTTGCAGGCCTGAGCCAGGACCTTTGGCCATGACACAGCCTTCCCCACACACAGCTCTCCAGCTGAGCTGGGGCTCTCCTGAGGGCTGTAGAGGGGACAGCCCTGTGAATCCTGGCAGCCCTATCCCACCCCTTCTGGTGCCGTGTTCACCACTGGGTATGACCTGTCTGGGGGGAGCACACCCACGCCCTCTAAGAGATGGGCGGCTGAGTGCCTGACGAGGGTGGAAGAGAGAAGCAGCGTTGCGGGGAGTCAGGGAGCAGAGACTTTGGCTTCTCTTTTGCTTCTAAAGCCAGGGTTTAGTTTTTCAATTGCAACGGGATACCTTAACGATCTGTTTTGACACAGGACTAGTTTTTACTCGAAATACAGTTTGGAAGAGAATGCAAATATTTCTATTAAGTGACGAATTGCAATTGTTTCACATGCAGCCTGCATTTCAGGGAGAAAGAGCGTCCCTGTGAGGCTGACGGATCTTGTTCAATGTACCAATTACCAGAACAGAGCAAAGGACCATTTTCTGCAAGACCTTTATTGTATTTTCCTCCATCTCTCTCCATGTGGTCTGACAACTGATGGACTTCTTTAAAAGAAGAGAAAATCTTCTGAAAAAATAGGGCTGGATGTCTTGTCCCACATGCATAGCCTGGGTGTGGCTTCAGTTCAGAACACTGAGGGGAGGCAGCCATTTCTCTCCCTCTCTTTATCCCTTCCCTACAAGTTGCCCAGCTGCAGTGTTTTGCTCCTAAGCTATGCCAGTGCCTCCCCAGAAGCCCTTCTCTTCCCACCAGGGATCTAAGGAGCAG
>NW_018364934.1:0-1759 GCF_002078875.1 Numida meleagris | reverse complement strand
TGTCCCTCTGCCTCTGCTTTTCTTCAAGGAGATGGCACCTAGGAATGGCACAGATAGGAATCGCACACCTGTTTGTCAGGCTCAGGTGGAACTCTGTTTCTCCCATGTCCCGATCAGCGTGGACAGGACATCCTCCTCATGGGGAGCCCCGCTTTGGCCTTTGGTGGCTGACTCTGCATAGATCTGGTCCCCTTGTGCATCAGCGGCACCAAAGCAGAGGCGTTGTAGGCGCGCTCCTCGGGCAGGCTGGTCTCAGAGCTCGAAGACCATAGGGCTGACACTGGTTTTTGTTGCAGGGCTGGGGCTCCACAGTGGTTTCCGAGCTTGGCTCGTGCCTTTTCTGGCACTCCTCCTCTAGCGGGGGCTTTCAGTGTGCCTCCTTCTTCTTCTTCGGCACTTGGAGGTGCCTCTGCCTGTGCTGGACCCATCTCTTTTGTTTTGCTTTTTGTAGAGCATTTTCCTTCCTTTTTCTTCCGAGGCTGCTTTTTGGCAGAAGACGCCCCCAGGACAACTGGCAGCTGACTGAAAAGACACAGTGGGAGGGGTCTGTGTGAGCGGGTGATGGCTTTGGGGCCGTATCCTGCAACCCTGAGCCAGGACCCTTGGCTGCAATGCAGCCTTCCCCATGCACAGCTCTCGGGTTGTGCTGGGGCTCTCCGGAGGACTGGAGAGGGGCCAGCCCTGTGAAATGGGGGGCTTCCAGCAGCCCCGTCCCACCCCTCCATGCACTGCGTTCAGCGCTGCCGGGCAGCCCCAAACGGCGACTGTTTGGGGTTGGGGAATGGGCTCTTGCTGGGTCAGCGAAACACCCCGTGCAGATCTCAACTCTGAGCCTGCAGTCTCACCTGGACTTCTTCTTGTCTTCGCTTGTTCTCTTCTTGGACTGCGTATCCACTAGAAAGGTAAAGCAGATCCAGCCGGGGAGGGGTGGAAATTCCTCTGGAATTGGGAAGGAGAGACCCTGTCAGAGGAGACTGAGTGTGGAACCGCCGGCCCGGTGACACGCAGGGGTGCTCAGGCCTGTCCCAAACCATCTGAGCAGGCTGCTCTGCTCCCCTCGCAGATGCAATCTCCAGAGATCGCGGGCCCTCTGTGCCTCGTGCCCAGCTCCTCCTCTCCAGGGTGCAGCTCTGTTTTGGGACTGCGTTAGTGGCATTTGCTTTGGGAAAGAGGAGCTGGGTGGTGCCTGTGAGGTGGCAGTCTCTTCTGGGGGCTCATTTCCTTGGGGGGAGGACAGGGCCTAGGACCCCCCCCGCTCTTGCCATACCCGGGGATGGGGGCACTGTGGGAACATCACACCCAGCGTCTTAGATTTCATGAGGACAACATGTTGTCAGGAGCACAGGCTGTGCCGCGCCGGCGTGAATCGTTTCACAAGTCAGAGCCTTTGGGTGATCGTGGGCTGGGGATTCTCCCATTGCACATTGGTTGCGTGTGGTATGGAAAGGATATGGCAGCTGCTTTACCCTTCTTGCGCTGGCCAAGAGGTGGCAAAGGGACTTCTGAGGCCTTGCGGGGTTTCCTGGGCAGTGGTTTGGGTACAAACTCCCCTTGAAACCTGTACAAAAGGAGAGACACGGGTGTGACCCAGGGCTCCAGCTGCCCTTGCTGCTCGCTGGGATCGCCTGCTCACAGGCAGATTTTCACATTGCATAAAGGCCGTTCTTCCCCAGTGTTGACTGTGCCCCAGTACCAAGGACTGTCCTGGGAAACGGAGTCACACAGGCCTCCATGGGATGAAAATGTCCCCTGAATTTCT
>NW_018364933.1:14105-15100 GCF_002078875.1 Numida meleagris | reverse complement strand
GGGGTGTGGGAGGACCCATAGATGGGGTGTGGGGGGACCCCAAGTTGGGGTATGGGGGGACCCATAGATGGGGTATGGGGGCACAGTGATGGGGGGACCCATAGATGGGGTATGGGAGGACCCCAAGTTGGGGTATGGGGACCTGAAGATGGGGGACCCAATGTTGGGGTATGGGAGGACCCATAGATGGGGTGTGGGGCACAAAGATGGGGGACCCAGAGGTGGGGTATGGGGACCCCAAGTTGGGGAATGGGGGGACCCAGAGGTGGGATATGGGGACACAAAGAGGGGGGACCCCAAGTTGGGGTATGGGGACACAACGATGGGGGGACCCATAGATGGGACGTGGGACACAAAGATGGGGGGCCCAGAGGTGGGGGGCCCCCAAGTTGGGCTATGGGGCACGATGATGGGACCCAACGTTGGGGTACGGGGGGACCCATAGATGGGGTATGGGGGGACCCCAAGTTGGGGTATGGGGACCTGAAGTTGGGGGACCCATAGATGGGGTATGGGGAGACCCAGAGATGGGGCACGGGGACCCCAAGTTGGGGTACGGGGACACAGTGATGGGGGGACCCATCGATGGGGTATGGGGGGACCCCAAGTTGGGCTATGGGGCACAACGATGGGACCCCACGTTGGGGTACGGGGGGGACCCATAGATGGGACACGGGGACCCAGAGGTGGGGTATGGGGCACAAAGGTGGGGAGACCCATGGATGGGGTATGGGGGGACCCCAAGTTGGGCTATGGGGCACAACGATGGGACCCCACGTTGGGGTACGGGGGGGACCCATAGATGGGGTGTGGGGGAACCCAGAGGTGGGGTATGGGGGCACAAAGATGGGGGGACCCATAGATGGGGTATGGGGATCTGAAGATGGGGAGACCCATGGATGGGGTATGGGGGGACCCCAAGTTGGGGTATGGGGACCTGAAGATGGGGGACCCAGAGGTGGGGTATGGGGGGACCCCAAGTTGGGGTATGGGGA
>NW_018364933.1:5836-7010 GCF_002078875.1 Numida meleagris | reverse complement strand
ACCCTGCACTGTCAGGGTGTGCACACCTCTGTCAGCCTGTACCCAACACTGTGAGGCTGCACCCAACACCTTGGTGGTGTACCCACCTCCATCAGCCTGTACTCACCTTTGTCAGCTTGTACCCAACACCAGGAGGGTGTACCCACCTCCATCAGGTTGTACCCAGCACCAGGACGGTGTACCCCGCGCTGTCAGGGTGTACCCAACACCAGGAGGGTGTACCCAACACCGTCAGCCTGTACTCACCTTTGTCAGCTTGTACCCAACACCAGGAGGGTGTACCCAGCACTGTGAGGCTGTACCCAACACCTTGACAGTGTACCCACCTCCATCAGGTTGTACCCAGCACCAGGAGGGTGTACCCCGCACTGTCAGGGTGTGCACACCTCCATCAGGGTGTACCCAGCACTGTGAGGCTGTACCCAACACCTTGAGGCTGTACCCACCTCCATCAGGGTGTACCCACCTTTGTCAGGGTGTACCCAGCACCGTGAGACTGTACCCAACACCAGGAGGGTGTACCCACCCCTGTCAGCCTGTACCCAGCACTGTGAGGCTGCACCCAACACCTTGGTGGTGCACCCACCTCCATCAGGGTGTACCCACCTTCGTCAGCCTGTACCCAATGCCGTCAGGTTGCACCCAACACCGGGAGGGTGTGCACACCTCCATCAGGGTGTACCCTGCACTGTCAGGGTGTACCCAGCACTGTGAGGCTGCACCCAACACCTTGAGGCTGTACCCATCTCCATCAGAGTGTACCCACCTTTGTCAGGGTGTACCCAACACCATCAGGGTGTACCCACCTCCATCAGGTTGTACCCAGCACCAGGACGGTGTACCCCGCACTGTCAGGGTGTACCCAACACCAGGAGGGTGTACCCTGCACTGTCAGGGTGTGCACACCTCTGTCAGCCTGTACCCAACACCGTCAGGGTGTACCCACCTCCATCAGGGTGTACCCAGCACTGTCAGGGTGTACCCCACACTGTCAGCCTGTACCCAACACCAGGAGGGTGTACCCACCTCCATCAGCCTGTACCCACCTTTGTCAGGGGGTTCCCAGCACCGGGAGGGGGTACCCTGCGCTGTCAGGGTGTAGCCAACACAGTCAGCCTGTACCCAACACCGTCAGGGTGTACCCAGCACTGTGAGGCTGTACCCAACACCTTGA
>NW_018364933.1:3554-3844 GCF_002078875.1 Numida meleagris | reverse complement strand
ACACCGTCAGCCTGTACCCAACACCATCAGGGTGTACCCAACACCAGGAGGGCGTACCCCACGCTGTCAGGGTGTACCCAGCACTGGGAGGGTGTACCCACCTCTGTCAGCCTGTACCCAACACTGTCAGCCTGTACTCACCTTTGTCAGCTTGTACCCAACACCAGGAGGGTGTGCACACCTCCATCAGGGTGTACCCTGCACTGTCAGGGTGTGCACACCTCTGTCAGCCTGTACCCAACACTGTGAGGCTGCACCCAACACCTTGGTGGTGTACCCACCTCCATCAG
>NW_018364933.1:0-584 GCF_002078875.1 Numida meleagris | reverse complement strand
CGCTGTCAGGGTGTACCCAACACCAGGAGGGTGTGCACACCTCCATCAGGGTGTACCCAGCACCAGGAGGGGGTACCCCGCACTGTCAGGCTGTACCCAAAACCGTCAGGGTGTGCACACCTCTGTCAGCCTGTACCCAGCACTGTGAGGCTGCACCCAACACCAGGAGGGTGTACCCACCTCCATCAGGGTGTACTCACCTTTGTCAGGGTGTAGCCAACACCGTCAGGGTGTACCCACCTCCATCAGGGTGTACCCACCTTCGTCAGCCTGTACCCAATGCTGTCAGGTTGTACCCAACACCAGGAGGGTGTGCACACCTCCATCAGGGTGTACCCAGCACCAGGAGGGTGTACCCAGCACTGTCAGCCTGTACCCAACACTGTGAGGCTGCACCCAACACCTTGACAGTGTACCCACCTCCATCAGGGTGTACCCAGCACCAGGAGGGTGTACCCACCTCCATGATGGTGTACCCAATGCTGTCAGCCTGTACCCAACACCGTTGGGTTGTACCCACCATGCTGACGCGGTACCCGCCATCGTTCAGCCCTACTCACCACCGTCAGGTTGTACCCAACACC
>NW_018364932.1:19870-22135 GCF_002078875.1 Numida meleagris | reverse complement strand
TTCTCTTTTCCCCCTGAATCCCAATTTCCCTTTTTCCCCAAATTCTTTTTCTCTTTTTCCCACAAATCCCAATTTCCCCTTTTCCCTAAATTCATTTTTTCTCCTTTTTCCTCAAATCATTTTTTTCTCTTTTGCTCCCAAATCCCAATTTCCCTTTTTCCCCAAAATCCTTTTTTCCCTTTTCCCTCCAAATCCCAATTTCCCTTTTTCTCTTTTTCCCCAATTTCTTTTTTTCTCTTTTTCCCCTATATCCCAATTTCCTTTTTTCCCCCAAATCCCAATTTCACTCTTTCCCCAAAATCTTTTTTTCCCTTTTCCCCCCAAATCCCAATTTCTCTTTTTCCCCAATTTCTTTTTTTCTCTTTTTCCCCTATATCCCAATTTCCTTTTTCCCCCCAAATCCCAATTACCCTTTTTCCCCCAAATCTTTTTTTCTCTTTTTCCCCCAAATCTTTTTTTCTCTTTTTCCCCCAAATCTTTTTTTCTCTTTTCCCTCCAAATCCCAATTTCCCTTTTCCTCTTTTTCCCCAAATTCTTTTTTTCTCTTTTCTCCCCAAATCCCAATTTCACTTTTTCCCCAAAATCTTTTTTTCTCTTTTTCCCCAAAATCTTTTTTTCCCTTTTCCCCCCAAATCCCCATTTCTCTTTTTCCCCAAAATCTTTTTTTCCCTTTTCCCCCCCTAAATTCCCATTTCCTTCCCCCCCCCCCCCCCCCCTGCAGTACACCTGAAGCGCCACTTCATGTTCCGCAACCACCTGTGCCTCGCCTTCGAGCTGCTCTCCTACAACCTCTACGACCTCCTCCGCAACACCAACTTCCGTGGCGTCTCCCTCAACCTCACCCGCAAGTTCGCGCAGCAGCTGTGCGCCGCGCTGCTCTTCCTCGCCACCCCGGAGCTCAGCATCATCCACTGCGACCTCAAACCCGAGAACATCCTCCTCTGCAACCCCAAGCGCAGCGCCATCAAGATCGTCGACTTCGGCAGCTCCTGCCAGCTGGGGCAGCGGGTGAGCCCTCCAGGCCACGCCCCCTTTTCCCTCCAGGCCACGCCCCCTTGCTCCTGACCACGCCCCCCCTTCCAGGCCTCACCCCTTTCAGACTAATTCCCTCCAGGCCACGCCCACTCATCCAGACCACGCCCCCTTCCCTTCAGACCCCTCCCCATTTCCTCAAGGCCACGCCCCCTTTCCCTCTAGGCCACGCCCCCTTCCCTTCAGACCCCTCCCCTTTTCTTCCAGGCCATGCCCACTTTCATCTAGGCCCCGCCCCCTTCCCTTGAGACCCCACTTTCCCTCTAGGCCACGCCCACTTCCCTTCAGACCCCTCCCCTTTTCCTTCAGGCCACGCCCCCTTTCCACCAGGGCCATGCCCCCTTTCCCTTCAGGGGCCTCTTTCCCTCCAGGCCACGCCCGCTTTTCCTCTAGGCCACGCCCCCTTCCCTTCAGACCTCTCCCATTTCCATTCAGGCCACGCCCCCTTCCTTCAGGCCACGCCCCCTTCAGTCATCTTTCCCTGCAGGCCACGCCCACTTTCACACAGGCCACGCCCCCTTTCCTTCAGGCCACGCCTCTTTCAGACCCCCGCTTCCCTCGAGGCCACGCCCACTCTCATCTGGGCCACACCCCCTTCCTTTCAGACCCCAATTTCCTCCAGGCCACGCCCACTTTTACCCAAGCCACGCCCACTTTCATCTAGGCCACGCCCCCTTCCCTTCAGATGTCACTTTTCCTCTAGGCCTCGCCCCCTTTCACAGAGCCACGCCCACTCGCTTGGCTCCGCCTCCCGATTTTTTGGGGAGCCCCTATGGAAGGTCCTGGAGAGCTAGGCCACGCCCCCCTCTCTCTTAAACCACGCCCCCTTTTCCTATTAAGACCCGCCCCGTTTTCTGCTAAGCCACGCCCACAGATCCATACGGCCACGCCCACTCCTTGTGCTCTGCCCATGGAAGGTCCTGGAAGGGTAAACCATGCCCCTCGCTCTGCTAAGCCATGCCCTTACTCTAAGCCACGCCCCCCAAGTGCTAAGCCACGCCCCCCTGTGACCTTAAGCCCCGCCTTCTTCCACAAGCCACACCCACATTATGGCTTAGCCCTGCCCCTTTTCTTTGACCCCACCCCTTGTATAACTAAGCTCCTCCCACACAGCAGTGCTGCTCTAAGCCCCACCCCCTTCTTGGCTTAAGCCACGCCCCTTTGGGGAGTGACCACGCCCCCTTTTAAAGACACAGGGCCCCTCCCTGTTCTCTCAGTCCCCGGACAATGCCC
>NW_018364932.1:12253-13147 GCF_002078875.1 Numida meleagris | reverse complement strand
TATAGGGTCAGGGTGACCTTGGGGTGCATAGGGTTGTCCCCTATGGGGTCAGGGTGGGCTTAGGGATCCTAGGGACGTTTTCTATGGGGTCAGGGTGCCCTTGGGGGCATCTCCTATAGGGTCAGGGTGACCTTGGGGATCCTAGGGATGTTCCCTATAGGGTCAGGGTGGTCTTGGGATGCACCGCGCTGTCCCCTATGGGGTCAGGGTGGCCTTGGGGACCCTAGGGACATCCCCTATGAGGTCAGGGTGCCCTTGGGGGCATCCCCTATAGGGTGAGGGTGACCTTGGGGTGCATAGGGACGTCCCCTATAGGGTCAGGGTGGCCTTGGGGACCCTAGGGACGTCCCGTATGGGATCGGGGTGGCCTTGAGGACCTCAGGTGCATCCCCTATGGGGTCAGAGTGCCCTAGGGGACATCCCCTATAGGGTCAGGGTGGCCTTGGGGTGCATAGGGACGTCCCCTATGGGGTCAGGGTGCCCTTGGGGGCATCCCCTATAGGGTGAGGATGATCTTGGGGACCCCAGGGACGTTCCCTATAGGGTCAGGGTGGCCTTGGGATGCACAGCGCTGTCCCCTATGGGGTCAGGGTGGCCTTGGGGACCCTAGGGGCATCCCTTATAGGGTCAGGGTGACCTTGGGGGGACCCCCCACCCCCCCCAGGCCGACCAGATGAACCGCATCGTGGAGGTGCTGGGGCTGCCCCCCCCCCACATGCTGGAGCAGGCCCCCAAAGCCCGGAAATATTTTGAGAAGCTGCCGGAGGGGGGCTGGGCCCTCAAGAGGAACAAGGAGACCAAGAAGGTGAGCGGGGCGCTCCCCAGTACGGACCAGTAGCTCCCCAGTACGGACCAGTAGCTCCCCAGTACGGACCCGTGACCCCTCAAGCCTTC
>NW_018364932.1:6146-7173 GCF_002078875.1 Numida meleagris | reverse complement strand
GGGTCTGCCCCGTAGGGTTTGGGGTCTGTGGGTCGCGTCGGTGACTTCCTTTTTGTCCCATTTGGGTCCCTTCTTGCGAATTGTTGGGTCATGGGTTGGTCCAGTTGGGTTGGGACACCACAACCCCTGGATATTTCCCCTCCAGGCCCCTAGAGGGTCTGCCCCATAGGGTTTGGGGTCTGTGGGTCGTGTCAGTGGCTCCTTTTTGTCCCATTTCGGTCCCTCTTTGCGTGCTGTTGGGTCATGGGTTGGTCCGGTTGAGTTGGTCCAGTTGGGTTGGGTTTGGGTAGGGTTGGGACACCACAACCTCCAGGTATTCCCCATCCCTGACCCTATAGATTCTGCCCCGTAGGGTTTGGGGTCTGTGGGTTGCGTCGGTGACTCCTTTTTGTCCCATTTGGGTCCCTTCTTGCGAATTGTTGGGTCATGGGATGGTCCGGTTGGGTTGGTCCAGTTGGGTTGGTCCAGTTGGGTTGGGGTAGGGTTGGGTTGGGACACCATGACCCTGGCCCCATCCCATCCGTGACCCTATAGATTCTGCCCCATAGGGTTTGGGGTATATGGGTCGTGTTGGTGACTCCTTCTTGTCCCGTTTGTGTCACTCTTTGCGTGCTGTTGGGTCATGGGTTGGTCCGGTTGGGTTGAGGTCCAGTTGGGTTGGGGTTGGGTTGGGTTGGGACACCAAGACCCTGGCCCCATCCCATCCCTGACCCTATAGATTCTGCCCCATAGGGTTTGGGGTCTGTGGGTCATGTCAGTGACTCCTTTTTGTCCCAGTTCCGTCCCTCTTTGCGTCCTGTTGGGTCATGGGTTGGTCCAGTTGGGTTGGCCCAGTTGAGTTGGTCCAGTTGGGTTGGGGTTGGGTTTGGGTAGGGTTGGGACACCACAACCTCCAGGTATTCCCCATCTCTGACCTTATAGATTCTGCCCCATAGGGTTTGGGGTCTGTGGGTCGCGTCGGTGACTTCCTTTTTGTCCCATTTGGGTCCCTTCTTGCGAATTGTTGGGTCATGGGATGGTCCAGTTG
>NW_018364932.1:3493-5001 GCF_002078875.1 Numida meleagris | reverse complement strand
GTTGTTGTTTGGTGGTTGTTTTCTTTTTCCGCTTGTTTCTTTAATTATTTTTTTTTTCTTTTTTTTGTGGCTGTTGCTTCACTTTTTCACATACATTTCAGTTGTTCTTCTATTTCGGTCATTCCTTCGTTCGATTGTTCTTTTCATTTCAGTTGTTCTCTTTTCCGGTCGTTCATTTTGTTCCGGCTGTTCTCTTTATTCCGGTTGTTCTTTCTTTTCTTTCCGGTTGTTCCCTTTTCCACTTGTTCTCATTGTTTCAGTTTTATTTGCCAGTTGGTTCATTTCATTCCAGTTGTTCTCTTTTCCGGGTGTTCATTTCAATCCGGTTGTTCTCTTTTCCGGTTGTTCTTTTCCTTCCGGTTGTTCATTTCATTTTGGTTGTTCTCTTTTCCAGTTGTTCATTTTGTTCCGGTTGTTCTCTTTTCCGGTTGTTCTCTTTTCCGGTTGTTCATTTCAGTTGCTCTCTTTATTCCAGTTGTTCTTTTCCTTCCGATTGTTCTCTTTTCTGGTTCCTCTCTTTTCTGGTTGTTCTCTTTATTCTGGTTGTTCTTTTCATTCCAGTTACTCTCTTTTCCGGTTGTTCTCTTTATTTTCGTTGTTCTCTTTTATTCCGGTTGTTCTTTTCCTTCCAGTTGTTCTCTTTTCGGGTTGTTCTCTTTATTCCGGTTGTTCTTTTCCTTTCTGTTGTTCTCTTTTCTGCTTGTTCGCATTATTTCAGTTTTATTTTCCAGTTGTTCATTTCATTCCGACTGTTCTCTTCATTTCGGTTCATTTCATTTTGGTTGTTCTCTTTTCCAGTTGTTCTCTTTATTCCGGTTGTTCTTTTCCTTCCGATTGTTCATTTCATTTCAGTTGTTCTCTTTTCCAGTTGTTCTCTTTTCCGCTTGTTCTCTTTATTCTGGTTGTTCATTTCATTCCGGTTGTTCTCTTTTCCGGTTGTTCTCTTTTCTGGTTGTTCTCCTTTCCGGTTGTTCTTTCATTTCAGTTGTTCTCTTTTGCGGTTGTTCTCCTTATTCTGGTTGTTTTTTTCCTTCTGGTTGTTCATTTCATTTCAGTTGTTCTTTTCCTTCCGGTTTTTCATTTCATTTCGGTTGTTCTTTTCATTGCGGTTGTTCTCTTTTCCGGTTGTTCTCTTTATTCCAGTTGTTCTTTTCCTTCCGGTTGTTCATTTCATTTTGGTTGTTCTCTTTATTATGGTTGTTCTCTTTTCCGGTTGTTCTTTTCCTTCCTGTTGTTCTCTTTTCTGGTTCCTCTCTTTTCTGGTTGTTCTCTTTATTCCGGTTGTTCTTTTCCTTCCTGTTCTTCTCTTTTCCGGTTGTTCATTTCAGTTGTTCTCTTTATTCCAGTTGTTCATTTCATTCCGATTGTTCTCTTCATTTTGGTTCATTTCCTTCTGGTTGTTCTCTTTTCCGCTTGTTCTCTTTATTCCGGTTGTTCTTTTCCTTCCGATTGTTCATTTCGTTCCAGTTGTTCTCTTTTCCAGTTGTTCTCTTTTCCGGTTGTTCTCT
>NW_018364932.1:0-1768 GCF_002078875.1 Numida meleagris | reverse complement strand
TCCGGTTGTTCTTTTCCTTCCTGTTCTTCTCTTTTCCGGTTGTTCATTTCAGTTGTTCTCTTTATTCCAGTTGTTCTTTTCCTTCCGGTTGTTCTCTTTTCCAGTTGTTCTCTTTTCCGGTTGTTCTCTTTTCCAGTTGTTCTTTTCCTTCTGGTTGTTCTTTTCATTCCGGTTGTTCTCTTTTCTGGTTCCTCTCTTTTCTGGTTCCTCTCTTTTCTGGTTGTTCTCTTTATTCCGGTTGTTCTTTTCATTCGTGTTGTTCTTTTCATTCCAGTTGTTCTCTTTATTCCAGTTGTTCTTTTCCTTCCTGTTGTTCTCTTTTCCTGTTGTTCTCTTTTCCAGTTGTTCTCTTTTCCAGTTGTTCATTTCAGTTGTTCTCTTTATTCCGGTTGTTCTTTTCCTTCTGGTTGTTCTTTTCATTGCGGTTGTTCTCTTTATTACGGTTGTTCTCTTTATTCCGGTTGTTCTTTTCCTTCCTGTTGTTCTCTTTTCCAGTTGTTCTCTTTTCCAGTTGTTCATTTCAGTTGTTCTCTTTATTCCAGTTGTTCTTTTCATTCCGGTTGTTCTCTTTTCTGGTTCCTCTCTTTTCTGGTTGTTCTCTTTA
Source organism: Numida meleagris (assembly GCF_002078875.1). NCBI lineage: Eukaryota > Metazoa > Chordata > Aves > Galliformes > Numididae > Numida > Numida meleagris. Next base: position 1,164 of record NW_018364932.1, on the reverse strand, counting down.
TTCCGGTTGTTCTTTTCCTTCCAGTTGTTCTCTTTTCGGGTTGTTCTCTTTATTCCGGTTGTTCTTTTCCTTTCTGTTGTTCTCTTTTCCGCTTGTTCTCATTATGTTGGTTTTATTTTCCAGTTGTTCATTTCATTCCGGTTGTTCTCTTTTCCGGTTGTTCTCTTTATTCCGGTTGTTCTCATTATTTCAGTTTTATTTTCCGGTTGTTCTTTTCCTTCCGATTTCGGTTGGTCTCTTCTCCAGTTCTTCATTTCATTTTGGTTGTTCTTTTTATTCCAGTTGTTCTCTTTTATTCAGGTTGTTCTTTCCTTCCGGTTGTTTTCTTTTCCAGTTGTTCTCTTTATTCCGGTTGTTCTTTCTTTTCCTTCCGGTTGTTCTCTTTTCCGCTTGTTCTCATTATTTCAGTTTTATTTTCCAGTTGTTCATTTCATTCCGACTCTTCCCTTCATTTTGGTTCATTTCATTCCGGTTGTTCTCTTTTCCACTTGTTCTCATTATTTCAGTTTTATTTTCCAGTTGTTCATTTCATTCCGATTGTTCTCTTCATTTTGGTTCATTTCATTCCGATTGTTCTCTTCATTTTGGTTCTTTTCCTTCCAGTTGTTCTCTTTTCCGGTTGTTCTCTTTATTCCGGTTGTTCTTTTCCTTCCGCTTGTTCTCTTTTCTGGTTGTTCTCTTTTCCACTTGTTCTCATTATTTCAGTTTTATTTTCCAGTTGTTCATTTCATTCCGATTGTTCTCTTCATTTCGGTTCATTTCATTCCGGTTGTTCTCTTTTCCGCTTGTTCATTTCCTTCCAGTTGTTCTCTTTTCCGGTTGTTCTCATTATTCCGGTTGTTCTTTTCCTTCCCGTTGTTCATTTCATTTCGATTGTTCTCTTTTCCAGTTCTTCATTTTGTTCTCTTTATTTTGGTTGTTCTCTTTTATTCCAGTTGTTCTTTTCCTTCCAGTTGTTCTTTTCCTTCCGGTTGTTCTCTTTTCCGGTTGTTCTTTCATTCCGGTTGTTCTCTTTTCCGCTTGTTCTCATTATTTCAGTTTTATTTTCCAGTTGTTCATTTCATTTCGATTGTTCTCTTTTCCAGTTCTTCATCTTGTTCTCTTTATTTTGGTTGTTCTCTTTTATTCAGGTTGTTCTTTTCCTTCCGGTTGTTCTCTTTTCCG
>NW_018364931.1:10166-11327 GCF_002078875.1 Numida meleagris | reverse complement strand
AGGTGACAAGAAAGGATGGGGTGGCAGCAGGGTGACAATTGGGAACTGTGGGGTGGCATGGGGTAAGGTGACACCAGGGTGACACCAGGGTGACAGCGGGTGACAACAAGACAGGATAAGTTGACACTGGGGTGACAGTGGGATGGGGCAGGGTGACACAGGGTGACAGTGGGGTGACAAGAAGGGATGGGGTGGCGGCAGGGTGACAATTGGGAACTGTGGGGTGACACGGGGTAAGGTGACACCAGGGTGACACTGGGTGACAGCAAGACAGGACAGGGTGACACCGGGGTGACAGTGGGATGGGGCAGGGTGACACTGGGGTGACAGCAGGGTGACAAGAAGGGATGGGGTGACGGCAGGGTGACAATTGGGAACCGTGGGGTGACACTGGGTGATAGCGGACGGGACAGGGTGACACCGGGGTGACATCAGGGTGACGCCGGGGTGACAGCGAGGGTGGGACGGGGTTGTCCCTGGGCCAGGACGGGGTGACACCGGGACGGGACCGGGTGGGGGAGGGGACGGGGACGCGGTGTCACCCTGATCCCGGTGACCCCCAGGAGCGGGCGGTTCCTGGTGAGCGGGGACAGCGGTGGCTTTGTCACCGTTTGGGACACGCTGCGGCCACCGGAGCCCGGGGACCCCCCCCTGCTGCCCCACACCCTGCGCTTCCACGCCCTGAGGGACTGCGTCAACGGCACCAGGTGCGGCTGTCACCTCTGTGTCACTGTCACCCCTGTGTCACTGTCACCCGCGTCATGTCACCCATGTCATGTCACCTGCATCACTGTCACCTCTGTGTCACTGTCACCTGCATCATGTCACCTCTGTGTCACTGTCACCTCTGTGTCACTGTCACCTCTGCGTCACTGTCACCTCTGCGTCACTGTCACCTGCATCATGTCACCTCTGTGTCGCTGTCACCTCTGTGTCACTGTCACCTCTGTGTCACTGTCACCTCTGTGTCACTGTCACCTGCGTCACTGTCACCTCTGTGTCACTGTCACCTCTGTGTCACTGTCACCCGCGTCACTGTCACCCGCGTCACTGTCACCCGCGTCACTGTCACCTCTGTGTCACTGTCACCTCTGTGTCACTGTCACCTCTGTGTCACTGTCACCTGCATCATGTCACCTCTGTGTCACTGTCACCTCTGTG
>NW_018364931.1:6934-8591 GCF_002078875.1 Numida meleagris | reverse complement strand
GCGGGGGGGCAGTGGAGTGACACTGGGTGACATCGGGGTGACAATGGGAGGGGACAGCGGGATGGGGCACAGTGACGTGGGTGACTGGTGTGAAACGGGCAGGACAAGGTGACACTGGGGTGACAGCGTGGTGACAAGAAGGGATGGGGTGACAGTAGGGTGACAATTGGGAACAGTGGGGTGGCACGGGGTAAGGTGACACCAGGGTGACACTGGGTGACAGCAAGACAGGACAGGGTGACACTGGGGTGACAGTTGAATGGGGCAGGGTGACACTGGGTGACAGCGGGGCAGGACAGAGTGACACTGGGGTGACATCAGAGTGACACTGGGGTGACAGCAGGGTGACAAGAAGGGACGGGGTGGCAGCAGGGTGACAATTGGGAACAGTGGGGTGACACGGGATAAGGTGACACCAGGGTGACACTGGGTGACAACAAGACATGACAGGGTGACACTGGGGTGACAGTGGGATGGGGCAGGGTGACACTGGGTGACATCAGGGTGACACTGGGCTGATAGCGGGGCAGGACAGAGTGACACTGGGGTGACAGCATGGTGACAAGAAGGGATGGGGTGGCGGCAGGGTGACAATTGGGAACTGTGGGGTGACATGGGGTAAGGTGACAGGGTGACACTGGGGTGACAGTGGGATGGGGCAGGGTGACACTGGGCTGATAGCGGGGCAGGACAGAGTGACAGTGGGGTGACAGCAGGGTGACACTGGGGTGACAGCAGGGTGACAAGAAGGGATGGGGTGGCGGCAGGGTGACAGTTGGGAACTGTGGGGTGACACGGGGTAAGGTGACACCAGGGTGACACTGGGTGACCGAGGGATGGGGCAGGGTGACACTGGGTGACAGCAGGGCAGGACAGGGTGACAGTGAGGTGACATCAGAGTGACACTGGGGTGACAGCAAGGTGACAAGAAAGGATGGGGTGGCAGCAGGGTGACAATTGGGAACTGTGGGGTGGCATGGGGTAAGGTGACACCAGGGTGACACCAGGGTGACAGCGGGTGACAACAAGACAGGATAAGTTGACACTGGGGTGACAGTGGGATGGGGCAGGGTGACACAGGGTGACAGTGGGGTGACAAGAAGGGATGGGGTGGCGGCAGGGTGACAATTGGGAACTGTGGGGTGACACGGGGTAAGGTGACACCAGGGTGACACTGGGTGACAGCAAGACAGGACAGGGTGACACCGGGGTGACAGTGGGATGGGGCAGGGTGACACTGGGGTGACAGCAGGGTGACAAGAAGGGATGGGGTGACGGCAGGGTGACAATTGGGAACCGTGGGGTGACACTGGGTGATAGCGGACGGGACAGGGTGACACCGGGGTGACATCAGGGTGACGCCGGGGTGACAGCGAGGGTGGGACGGGGTTGTCCCTGGGCCAGGACGGGGTGACACCGGGACGGGACCGGGTGGGGGAGGGGACGGGGACGCGGTGTCACCCTGATCCCGGTGACCCCCAGGAGCGGGCGGTTCCTGGTGAGCGGGGACAGCGGTGGCTTTGTCACCGTTTGGGACACGCTGCGGCCACCGGAGCCCGGGGACCCCCCCCTGCTGCCCCACACCCTGCGCTTCCACGCCCTGAGGGACTGCGTCAACGGCACCAGGTGCGGCTGTCACCTCTGTGTCACTGTCACC
>NW_018364931.1:4524-6194 GCF_002078875.1 Numida meleagris | reverse complement strand
TGTCACCTCTGTGTCATGTCACCTCTGTGTCACTGTCACCTCTGTGTCACTGTCACCTCTGTGTCACTGTCACCTGCGTCGTGTCACCTCTGTGTCACTGTCATTCACGTCATGTCACCTCTGTGTCACTGTCACCCGCATCATGTCACCTGCATCGTGACACCTCTGTGTCGCTGTCATCTGCGTCACTGTCACCTCTGCGTCACTGTCACCTCTGTGTCACTGTCACCTGCATCATGTCACCTCTGTGTCGCTGTCACCTCTGTGTCGCTGTCACCTCTGTGTCACTGTCACCCGCATCATGTCACCTGCATCGTGACACCTCTGTGTCACTGTCACCCGCGTCACTGTCACCTCTGTGTCACTGCCACCTCTGTGTCGCTGTCACCTGCGTCACGTCACCTCTGTGTCACTGTCACCCGTACCATGTCATCTGCATCGTGACACCTCTGTGTCACTGTCACCTCTGTGTCACTGTCACCTGTGTCACTGTCACCTGCGTCACTGTCACCTCTGCGTCACTGTCACCTCTGTATCGCTGTCACCTCTGTGTCGCTGTCATCTGCGTTGTGTCACCGTCATTCACGTCATGTCACCTCTGTGTCACTGTCACCCGCATCATGTCACCTGCATCATGACACCTCTGTGTCACTGTCACCCGCGTCACTGTCACCTCTGTGTCACTGTCACCTCTGTGTCGCTGTCACCCGTGTATGTCCCCTCTGTGTCACTGTCATCTGCATCATGTCACCTCTGCATCACTGTCACCTGCATCATGTCACCTCTGCGTCACTGTCACCTCTGCGTCACTGTCACCTCTGTGTCGCTGTCACCTGTGTCACTGTCACCTCTGTGTCACTGTCACCCATATCATGTCATCTGCATCGTGACACTTCTGTGTCACTGTCACCTCTGTGTCACTGTCACCCACGTCATGTCCCCTCTGTGTCACTGTCATCTGCATCGTGACACCTCTGTGTCACTGTCACCCATGTCATGTCCCCTGTGTCACTGTCCCCTCTGTGTCACTGTTCCCTCTGTGTCACTGTCACCCATGTCATGTCCCCTCTGTGTCAATGTCACCTGTGTGTCACTGTCACCCGTATCATGTCACCGGCATCATGACACCTCTGTGTCACTGTCACCTCTGTCACTGTCACCATGTCATGTCACCCGCATCATGTCCCCTCTGTGTCACTGTCCCCTCTGTGTCACAGTCACCTGCGTCATGTCACCTGCATCATGTCCCCTCTGTGTCACTGTCACCTGTGTCACTGTCACCTGCGTCATGTCACCCATGTCATGTCACCCGCATCGTGTCGCCTCTGTGTCACTGTCATTCGCGTCATGTCACTGTCACCCACATCACGTCACCCGCATCATGACACCTCTGTGTCACTGTCACCCGCATCATATCACCTCTGTGTCACTGTCACCTCTGTCACTGACACCCGTGTCATGTCACCCGCATCATGTCACTCTGTGTCACTGTCACCTCTGTGTCACTGTCACCTCTGTGTCACTGTCACCTGCATCACGTCACCTCTGTGTCACTGTCACCTCTGTCACTGTCACCCGTGTCGTGTCACCTGCGTTGTGTCACCTCTGTGTCACTGTCATTCACATTATGTCACCTCTGTGTCGCTGTCATCTCTGTGTCACTGTCACCC
>NW_018364931.1:0-322 GCF_002078875.1 Numida meleagris | reverse complement strand
GACAGCGGCAGCGGGTGTGAGCGTGATTGTGTGCTGGTGTGTCGTCGTGCGACAGCGTGTGGCTGACGGTGTCACCGGGTGAGTGACACTGCGGGGGTGACGGTGTGACGGTGATGCTGGGGCTGTGAGCGTGACAATGTGTGACTCGTGCAAGGGACTGACAGCGTGAGACAGCGCGGCTGTGATGGTGCGACTGTCATTGTGTGACGGAGCGTGTGACAGTGTGTGGCGGTGTGAGTGTGACACTGTGGCACCGGGTGGGAGAGTGTGTGTGTGTGACAATGTGAGTGTGCGACTGTCATCGTGTGACTGTGTCTGTGTG
>NW_018364930.1:22483-24351 GCF_002078875.1 Numida meleagris | reverse complement strand
TTGTCCCCAGTGTCCTTGTCCCCAGTGCCCATGAGGGACAGGACCCCCTTCACCCTCACGTCCTTCTCTCCAGTGTCCTTGTCCCCAATGTCCTTGTCCCCAACATCCTTGTCCCCAACGTCCTTGTCCCCAATGCCCACGAGGGATGGGACCTCTTTCTTCCCAATGTCTTTGTCCCCAGTGTCCTTGTCCCCAATGCCCATGAGGGATGGGACCCCCTTCTCCCCACTGTCCTTGTCCCCAGTGTCCTTGTCCCCAGTGCCCATGAGGGATGGAACCCCCTTCTCCCCAATGTCCTTGTCCCCAACGTCCTTGTCCCCAAAATCCATGACGGATGGGACCCCCTTCTCCCCAACGTCCTTGTCCCCAAAGTCCATGAGAGACATGGAGTCCTTGTCCCCCACTCCCTTGTCCCCAAGTTCCTCATCCCCCATGGTTAGGACACGCTTCTCCTTGGTGTCCTCGCCCTTAGGGGTTGTGACGTCCTTGTCCCCAACGTCCCTTGGAGTCTTGATGTCCCCCGCGTCCTTTAGGGTTGGGATGTCCCCAATATCCTCGCCGCCAGGAGCTAGGACATCTCCGTTCCCCGTGTCCTTGTCCAGTCTGGGAACGGGGACATCCCAAACCTTGTCCCTTGGGGTGGTGACATTCCTGTCCCCAAAGTCCTTGTCCTCATCGTCCCACACACTTACGACATCCCTGTCCCCATCACTCTTGTCCTCATGGACTGGGACATCCCTGTCCCCAGTGTCCCCTGGGGTTGGGACATCCTTGTCCCCAGCGTCCTTCGGTGTCACCGTGTCCATGATCTCGGTGTCCCTTAGGGCTGTGACACCAATGCCATCCCTGTCCCCAACATCCTCCCGTGTTGGGACACCTCTGTCCCCAACATCTTTGTCACATGGAACGGGGATGTCCCCACGCCCCATGTCCCCATCCCCAATGTCCTCAGCAGTGACACTTGGGGCATCCCTGTCCCCAGTGCTCCCAGCGTCCCCAATGTCCCCAGTGTCCCCAATGTCCCAAATGTCCTCGATGTCCTCATCTGCTGGTGCCACCGTGACGGTGATGGTGATGCCGCTGGCCCAAGGAGTGACGGTGACCTCGGGGACATCGATGTCCCCTTTGGGGACACCGCTGTCCCCCTCCATCACCTCCCCAGGGAGGGGACACCCCTCAGCCATGGGACCTGGAGGGGGGGACAAATGGGGACAGCGATGTCACTGCTGGTGACATGGGAAAACAGAGGGGATGGGGAATGGGGGGGGACACGAGGGGGACACAGAGGGGATGCTGGTACCTGGGTCTTGGTTTCGGGGTCCAAGCGCCGGAATTTGGGGTCTCCAATGCTGATTTTGGGGTCCCAGTGGTGGAATTCGAGGTCTTGGTGCCGAACTTGGAGTCCAAGTGCTGGAATTTGGGGTCCTTGATGCTGGTTACATCATCATGGGGCTGCTTTTGGGGTCCCAGGGCAGATTTTGGGGTTTCACCTTCAAGGTCCTGGTGTCAGTTTTTAGGCTTTCAGTTTTGGGATCCTGGCGGTGGTTTTGGGGTCCAATTTCCAGTTCCTGGTGCTGCTTTTGGGGTGCCAGGGCAGATTATGGGGATCTCAGTTTTGGGGTCCCAATCCCAAGGTCCCGGTTTGAGTTTTGGGATCCGATTCCAGGATCCTGCTGCAGTTTTTGGGGTCCCACGTCCAGTTTTGGGGTTCCAGCCTCAAGGTTGTGGTGCTGATTTTAGGGTCCCCATTCCAAGGTCCTGGTGCTGACTGGGGGCGGGGGTCCCGGTTCCAGTTCAGAGGTTCCAAGTCCAGGGATCCAGCTCCGCTCTTGGGGTCCAAAATTCAGCCTTCTGCAGCCCCTTTTCAA
>NW_018364930.1:14781-20269 GCF_002078875.1 Numida meleagris | reverse complement strand
CCCCACTTCCGGTGGCCATCTTGGGCTCTGATACCCCACTTCCGGTCGCCATATTGGGCCCTGGATACCCCCACTTCCGGTGGCCATCTTGGGCTCTGATACCCCACTTCCGGTCGCCATATTGGGCCCTGGATACCCCCACTTCTGGTGGCCACCTTGGGCCCTGATACCCCCACTTCCGGCGGCCATATTGAGCCCTGATACCCCGCACTTCCGGCGGCCATCTTGGGCCCTGCTACCCCCACTTCTGGCGGCCATCTTGGGCCCTGATACCCCCACTTCCGGCGGCCATCTTGGGCCCTGATACCCCACTTCCGGTGGCCATCTTGGGCCCTGATACCCCACTTCCGGCGGGCATCTTGGGCCCTGATACCCCATCTTTCGGTGGCCACACTGGGCTCTGATACCCCCACTTCCGGCGGCCATCTTGAGCCCTCAAACCCCCACTTCCGGTGGCCATCTTGGGCCCTGATACCCCACTTCCGGTGGCCATCTTGAACCCTGATACCCCCACTTCCGGCGGCCATCTTGGGCCTTGCTACCCTCCACCCTGTTGGCCATCTTGGGCCTCGATATTCCCACTCGTCAGCCATCTTGGGCCACAACACAGCCCTTTGGGTGGCCATCTTGGGCCTTAATGTCCCTGTTTCCAGCCTCCATCTTGGCTCCCAACTCCCCCGCTTCCGTCAACCATCTTGGGCCTCAATGCTTCCACTCCTGTCGGCCATCTTGGGCCTTGAAGCCTCGCCCTAACGTCAGCCATCTTGGGCCCTGATACCCCAACTCCAGTCGGCCATCTTGGGCCTCCACTCCCCGCTTCCAATGGCCACCTTGGGCCTCAACGCCCCCCATCCCCCCCACCCCCACGTTGGCCACATCAGACCCCGCCCCCAGCCCCCCCGTGTCGGCCATCTTGGCCACTCACCCCGTGGCCGCGCAGCACCGAGGCGGAACGCGTCCCTTAGGGCCCGCACCGTCCTGACCACCTCCCTCATGGCCTCCACCTCCGCCTCCACCTCAGGGCAGAGCCAATGGGCCTGGAAGGAGGGGGAAACTGAGGCACGAGGCGGCGGGGACGGCACCCAACGGTCCCAAAGGGCACTCACCAGCATGGCGGCGGTGGGGAACGGAGCGAGGCAGAGGGTGGGGGGCGCCGGGGGGGCGCGGGGAAGGCGGTGCCACAGCTCCTCGGCCAAGAAGGGGGAGAGGGGGGCGAGGAGGCGCAGGCCCAGCTCGGCGCAGCTCAGCAGCGTCTGCAGCGTGGAGGGGTCCGGGTCGGGGCGGCGAAGAGAGGGTTTGACAGCCTCCTGGGGACGGAAGGATGGGGTGAGGGCGTGGGGACGGACAGACGGACGGACAGATGGAGAGGGAGGTGGGGAAGGTTTGAGGAGACGCAAGGAGAGGACACGCGGACAGAGGGAAGCCAAAGAGGGGAAGGATGGAGGAGATGGAGGAGGTTGGGTGGGATGGACAGACGGACGTGATCAACGGTAGGCAAAGGTCAGCGATGAGTGGGATGGACAGACGGACGCGGTCAAGGAGGTTCAGCATCATAGAAAAAGGTCAACAATGATTGGGATGGACAGACGGACACGGTCAAGGAGACGCGACGGGTTGGGTAGGACGGACAGACGGACGCGGTCAAGGAGGTTCAGCATCAAGGAGATGCGGCGGTTGGGTGGGACGGACAGATGGATGCGGACAAGGAGGTTCAACAAAGAGGAGATGCGATGGCTGGGTGGGATGGACAGATGGACATGATCAAGGAGGTTCAACGTCAAGGAGACGCAATGGTTGCGTAGGACGGACAGACGGATGCAGTCAAGGAGATGCAGTGGTTGGGTAGGATGGACAGACGGACATGGTCAAGGAGGTTCAACGTCAAGGAGATGCAATGGTTGGGTTGGATGGACAGATGGACATGATCAATAGTAGAAAAAGGTCAACAATGATTGGGATGGACAGACGGACACGGTCAAGGAGATGTGACGGGTTGGGTAGGACGGACAGACGGACATGGTCAAGGAGGTTCAACGTCAAGGAGACGCAGCGGTTGGGTTGGATGGACAGACGGACACGATCAAGGAGGTTCAACGCCAAGGAAACGCAACGGGTTGGGTAGAACGGACAGACGGACGCGGTCAAGGAGGTTCAGCACCAACTGAGATGCAAGGAATCGGGGTCAACTGGACACAACAGCGGGGGAGGAGGGGAGGGTGGGCAGAACAGAGACAACCACCGGCCGGACAGATGGAGAGATGGACAGACGGACGCAGCACCCACCAAGTAGACGTCGCAGAGGGTCCGGAGCCAGAAATGCCGCGCGGCGGCGACAGCCCCGTGCACCTCCAGCTCCTCCATTCTCCTCCCAAATTCCCCCGCCGCCCGCGCCAGCCGGCTCAGCACCCACCGGTCCATGGGAGCGCGGGGGGCCGCCTGTCGACAACGGGACCCAATTGGGGGGGGAGGGGGGAATGAAGACCCCCAACCTCGCCCCCCCACCCCCCAGCCTAGCCCGGTACCTCCTCTGGGGGTCGGGGGATGAAACGTGGGGGGCTGAGGGCGGCGAGGATGAACTTGACGGCGTTCCAGACTTTGTTGCAGAAGCGGCGCTGGCTCAGCACGGCGGCCACGTCCAGGCGGATGTCGTCGCCTTTTTATTTGGGGGGGACAAGGGACGGTAGTTGGGGGGGGCGAGGAGGGTGTTGGGGACCCCCCTCCCCGCCTCCGTGTCCCCTCTTTAATTCCTCACCGTGGGCATTGTGGGAGCACAGCGCCAGGCGGAGCGCGTCGGCGCCGCATTCGGGGATGCCGTGGGGGAACTGGCGCTTCTGGGGGGNCCACGCCCTCCAGCTTTAAGCCACACCCCCAGGAGCTGCACATGCCCGTAGCCCCGCCCACCGCGCTGTGACCACGCCCCCATCACCGTAACCCCGCCCACTCGACGGTGGCCACGCCTCCACGCCAGACCCAAGGGCTTGGCCACGCCCATTCGGCCTTGGCCACGCCCCCACGTGACACGAACGCATTTAGCCCCGCCCACACCCCATGGCCACGCCCACACGCGTGTAGCCCCGCCCACTTCACAGTGCCCAGCCCACACCCGTAGCCACGCCCACTTCACAGAGACCACGCCCCCCGTAACCATAGCCCCACCCACTCCATTATGACCACGCCTCACATCGCGTTGGCTCCGCCCCCTACCTGTAGCCCCGCCCCTCCTGGGAGCGGTGTCGGCGATGACGTCATCGGTGATGTCACCGCACGGGCGCGCCGGTCGTGCTTCTGCAGGGCTGATGGTGTCACCGATGATGTCATTCTTCGGGGTCACACCAGCGGTGACGTCACTGCGCTCAGGTGTGACATCACCCAGGGGAGCGACGTCAGGTCCCAGAGTTGAGGGTGTGATGTCACCGCTAGGTGTGATGTCACCCGTGGGGTCACCTCCACGGGTGACGTTATCAACATGGACGCCCCCACGTGAGGAAGTGATTGTTTTGCCCATGGTGATGTCATCAGTGGTGTCAGCTCCGGGGATGACATCATCGATAAGGTCATCTCCATGGAGGATGTCATCACCGCTCATCTCCCCGTGGTAAGGGGAGATGGTTTCATCCGTGATGACATCATCAGTGATATCACCCACTTGGGTGATGTCATCCATGAGGTCACCTCCTGTGCTGACGTCATCGGTGGCGTCACCCCCATGGATGATGTCACCAAAGTGATCTCCACAGGTGACATAATCAGTGACGTCACCCTCATGCATGACATCGTCAGCGTGGATATCTCCGTGAACCGAAGTGATGGTTTCACCCATGATGACATCATCAGCGATGCCATCCCAATTGATGACGTCATCGGTGATGCCATATCCATGGATGACATCATCAGTGATGCCGTGTCCGTGTATGACGTCATTGGCGTGGATGTCGCCGTGGAAGGAAGTGATGGATTCGCCCATGATGACGTCATCAGCGATGCCATGTCCGTGTATGACATCATCAGTGCGGACGTCCCCATGGAAGGAAGCAGTGGATTCGCCCATGATGACGTCATCTGTGATGTCACGTCTATGGGTGACATCATCGGTGTGGAAGTCCCCATGTGACGAAGTGATGCTTTCGTCCATTGTGACGTCACCTCCGGGGATGACATCATCAGTATTCTCACCTCTGCAGAGGGAGGAGATGATGTCATCTCCACTGATGACGTCATCTACACCGATGATGTCATCAGCGATGCCACTCTTGGGCACAGTGTCACCCACGCACTCACCCTCAAGGAGATGGGGAGTGACATCATCCGCAGCGATGACGTCACCAGCCGTGATGTCACCGCAGGGGTCACCTCCTGGGAGGAAAGAATTGACGTCCTCATTGTCGATGAGATCAGCCATGACGTCATTCCCCGGCACGGAGGAGGTGACACCGCCCTCGGGCGCGACGTCACCGGGGAGCGCGGCTGTGACGTCACCGCTCCCCACCGCATCACACGGTTGGACAGAGGTGACATCAGCGATGACGTCATCATCGCCGGGGAGGTCCTCCAGCGGCGGGGCCGTCACCGTGATGGTGATGCCGCCAGCAGCGCACACGTCCCCGACGTCCCCTCCTGACGTCACCTCTCTGTCCCCATGGTCCTCGTCCCCAACGCCCTCGTCCCCGCTGTCCCCAGTGCCATCGCCCCCAACGTCCCCCAGGGCTGGGACATCTTTGTCCCCAATGCCCCTCAGGGCTGGGACATCTTTGTCCCCAATGTCGTCACCCGCAGGGGTTGGCACGTCCCCAACGCACCCTGGGGCCCTGACACCTTCGTCCCCCCCGTCCTCGTCCCCATCGCTTTTGTCCCCAGAACCTGGAATGTCCCCCACATCCCCTAGGACGGGGACACCCCCACCCCCCACATCCCCTGGCATGGTGACATCCCTGTCCCCAGTGTCCCCAGCGCCCCATAGCGTTGGGAGCTCCCCGATGTCATCACTTTCAACTCCCCTTGGGACAACGACACCCCCCATGCCCCCAGTGTCCCCAAGGGCTGGGACATCCCTGTCCCCAAGGGGCACGTCCCCAACATCTCTTGGGGCGGTGGCATTCCTGTCCCCAATGTCCCCCACCCCTCTTGGCAAAAAGACCACGTCCCCAGCGTCCTTGTCCCCAGCGTCCCCTGGGACTGGGGCACCCCTGTCCCCCGAATCCTTTGGAGCTATGATGTCCCTATCCCCAAAGTCTTTGTCCCCAAAGTCCCTTAGGGCCGGGACCTGCGTGTCCCCAGATTTCTCATCCCAAACATCTCCTGGGGTTGGGACATCCCCATCTCTTGCGATCACTGAAGTTGGGACAACCTTGTCCCCAGTGTCCATGAGAGATGGGGTGTCCTTGTCCCCAACGTCCTTGTCCCCAGTGTCCTTGTCCCCAGTGCCCATGAGGGACAGGACCCCCTTCACCCTCACGTCCTTCTCTCCAGTGTCCTTGTCCCCAATGTCCTT
>NW_018364930.1:13546-14761 GCF_002078875.1 Numida meleagris | reverse complement strand
CCTGCCCCTCTGAAGCCACCGCCAGCTCATGGGGGTCCAGGATGGTGTGGGTCAGCTTCTCCTGCAGCTCCTGCAAGAGAGGAGACCCCAGGATAAGAAAGGGGTCGGTGTGGGGCAGGGGAGACCCTACAAAACCAAGGGGTCAGTGTGGGGCAGGGGAGAACCTACGATAAGAAATGGGTCGGTGTGGGGCAGGGGAGACCCTAGGATAACGAAGGGGTCGGTGTGGGGCAGGGGAGACCCTAGGATAACTCTTGTGCTGCATAGGAGCTGTCAGTTATTGTAGGGCCACCCCCTCCCTGACCCACACCGACCCCTTTCTTATCCTAGGGTTTCCTCCCCTGCCCCACACTGACCCCTTTTGTTATCCTAGGATCTCCCCTGCCCCACACCGACCCCTTTTTTATCCCAGGGCCTCCCTGCCCCACACCGACTCCTTTGTTTTTCTAGGGTCTCCCCCTCCCCATTGACCCCTTTGTTATCGTCCCCCCCTGCCCCACACCGACCCCCTTGTTATCGTATGGTCTCCCCCATCTCACACTGACCCCTTTCTTACTGTAGGGTCTCCCCCACCCCACACTGACCCCTTTGTTTTTGTAGAGTCTCCCCTCCCCACTGACCCCTTTGTTTTTGTAGGGTCTCCCCTTGCCCCACACCGACCCCTTTGTTTTTCTAGGGTCTCCCCCTCCCCATTGACCCCTTTGTTATCGCCCCCTGCCGCCCCACACTGATCCCTTTGTTATCATCGGGTCTCCCCCACCCCACACTGACCCCTTTGTTTTTGTAGGGTCTCCCCCGCCCCACACCAACCCCTTTGTTTTTGTAGGGTCTCCCGGCACCCCCCGTTTGTTATTGTAGGCCCTACCGGAAGCGTCGCCCCCCCGATGACGTCCCGGGGGTCGATGACGTTCCCCAGCGATTTGCTCATCTTCCTCCCCGCCGCGTCGCGCACCAGCGAGTGCAGCAGCACCTGGAACCAAACCGGGGTGGAGGGGACATAGGGATAGTGACCCCCCCCCACACACACACATCAGGGGGACGTTTTGGGGTGAATTTGGGTTGTTTTTTTTTTTTAAAGGGGGAGGGGGGGGTTACCTGGGAGAAGGGCAGGCGGCCGGTGAGCTCCTGTCCCAGCATCACCATGCGGGAGACCCAGAAGAAGAGGAGGTCGCTGCCCGTCTCCAGCAGCGTGGTGGGGTAGAAGCGGAGCAGGTC
>NW_018364930.1:10565-11446 GCF_002078875.1 Numida meleagris | reverse complement strand
CCCCAACTTTTGGACTCCCCCACCCGCCAATTTCGGGGCTCCCACCTCAGCCTCCGCTGTCAGCTCCGTTTTGGGGTGGGGGCAGCACCGCCCGCTCCCATCATCCCCTGCATGCCCCCATTATTTTGGGACCTCAGGGACCGATGACCCAAATTAATGACCCTCGCGAGATCCCTCCCCCCACCTGCGAGCTGACGCCACAAACCCCCCCCTGCCAATGGAAATAATGAGGGCGGGGGCTCGTTAGGGGCTTTTCCTATGGGGTTTTATTAGGGTTCTCCATCCTGGGGGGATCCCCCTTCCTCCTGGGGGGGTCCCAAGGCTTCCAGTGCTAGGGTGAGGAGGGCGAGCTCCGAGCGGAGGCTGCAAACCTGAAGGGGGGGGGGGGGGGGGAAGCGGGAAAAAGAAAATCAGGCACTAATGAGAGCAGCACTAATGAAGAGCCCTCCCCCACAATAAATAAGGTTAATGGGTTAATTAACAATGTTAATTAGCTAACGAGAGCCCCTACCTGGCGCTGGTCGGGGGAGGATGATGGGGGGTCCCCCCCAGGGCTGAGGGTGCGGAGGCGGCGCTGGAGGCTGAGGCTGCGGGTGCGGAGCCGGGCGCGCTCAGAGTGGGGGTCCACCAGGCCCTGCGGGGGGCACAAACATCCCATAATGGCACAGGACCCCCGCCTGGGTCCTCCAACATCCCATAATACATTGGAGTCCTCCAACATCCCATAATGCCCCGTGGTCATCTAAAATCCCATAATGGCACGGGACCCCCACGTGGGTCCTCCAACATCCCATAATACACTGGGGTCCTCCAACATCCCACAATGCCATAGAGTCCTTTGACATCCCATAATACCCCAAGACCCCCAAAACCAGGTCTCC
>NW_018364930.1:8680-9718 GCF_002078875.1 Numida meleagris | reverse complement strand
GGGGACAGGGATGGGGACAGGGATGGGGACAGGGATGGGGACAGGGATGGGGACAGGGATGGGGACAGGGATGGCGAAGGAGACATGGGGATGGGGTTGGGGACAAGAAGGGACACGGTGGTAGCTGGGGACATAGGGACAGGAGGGGACATGGGGATGGGGTTGGGGACAGGGACATGGGGACAGGAGGGGACACGGGGACAGGGCCAGGGACGTGGGCAGGGGAAGGGGACATGGGGACACGGATGGGGACAGGAAGGGACATGGGGACGGGGTTGGGGTTGGGGACATGGGGACAAACGCGGGGTTGGAGGTGGGAGGGACAGACAAGGGACGAAGGCAACGGGGACAGAGGTGGGGGAGGGGGGACAAGGGGACACCGAGGGGACAAGGGGACACCGGGGGGACGCGGTACCTGGAGCCACCCCCCCCCAGGGGGACACATGGTGCCATCGTCCCCGATGACGGAGAGCAGGGGCAGCCCATGGGCGCGCGCCAAGGCCAGGTCGGGGTGACTGTGTCCCGGTGTCACCTTCACCGCCCCTGGGGGGGGGGGGACAGGGGACGCGGTGACACCGCCACGGCCACCTCCTGTCACCCTCATCCCGTTGTCACCCACCACCCCCCGTTGTCACCCACCGCCCTCGTGTCAACCCCCGTCCCGTTGTCACCATCATCCTGTTGTCAACCCATTGTCACCACCAACTCGTTGTCACCCCCATCCCGTTGTCACCTACCGCCCTATTGTCAACCCTCATCCTGTTGTCACCGCCGTTGTCCCATCCCGCTGTCAGCCACCCCATTGTCACCGCCACCCCACTGTCACCCACCACCCCATTGTCACGCCATTGTCACCGTCACCCCATTGTCACCCAAGACCCCAATGTCCGACCCCATTGTCACCAACGTCCCACTGTCACCACCGTCCCATTGTCACCTACCACCCTATTGTCAACCCTCGTCCTGTTGTCACCACCACCCCATTGTCCCGTCCCGCTGTGAGCCACCCCATTGTCACCGCCACCCCATTGTCAACCA
>NW_018364930.1:0-1325 GCF_002078875.1 Numida meleagris | reverse complement strand
GGGGGGGACACGTCCCCGAGGTGTCACCGCGCCGTTGTCACCCGGGAGTGACGTTGTTCTCCGTCCCAGTGTCCTACGTGTCCCCTGCTTTGCCTTGTTCTGTGCTCCGAGGGTTGACCCTGAATCCCTTTCTACTGTCCTTACAACGTCCCCAACCCGTGTCCCATGTCCCCAACCCATGTTCCATGTCCTCCTGGTGTCCCCAACCCCTTCCCATGTCCTCCTGGTGTCCCCAACCCATGCCCCATGTCCCCAACCCCTTCCTAATGTCCTTCCAAAGACCCTATCCCATGTCCCCTGTCCCCAACCGATGTCCCATGTCCCCAACCCCTTCCCATGTCCTCCTGGTGTCCCCAACCCGTGTCCCCTGTCCCCAACCCCTTCCCATGTCCTCCTGGTGTCCCCAACCCATGTCCCCTGTCCCCAACCCATGCCCCATGTCCCCAATCCATGTTCCATGTCCCCAGCCCCTTCCCAATGTCCTTCCAAAGACCCTATCCCATGTCCCCTATCCCCAACCCATGCCCCATGTCCCCAACCCGTGTCCCATGTCCCCAACCCCTTCCCATGTCCTCCTGGTGTCCCCAAACCATGTCCCCTGTCCCCAACCCATGTCCCATGTCACCAATTCCTTCCCAATGTCCTTCCGGTGTCCCCAACCCACGTCCATATCCCCAGCCCTTCCTAATGTCCTCTGAAAGTCCCTATCCCATGTCCCCAACCCACGTCCCCTACTCATGTTCCATGTCCCCAACCCCTTCCCATGTCCTCTTGGTGTCCCCAACCCACGTCGCATGTCCCCAACCCGTGTCCCATGCCCCCAACCCCTTCCCAATGCCCTTCCAATGCCCCCAACCCATGTCCCACGTCCCCAACCCCTTCCCATGTCCTCCCGGTGTCCCCAACCCACGTCCATGTCCCCAATTCCCTCCCGGTATCCCTTTAACGACCCCAGTCCATCTCCCCAACCACGTCCCATGTCCCCAGTCCCTTCCTAATGTCCTCACAACGTCCCCAACCCAGGTCCCATGTCCCCAACCCTTTCCTAGCGTCCTTCCAACGTCCCCAACCCATGTCCCCAATCCCTTTCTAACGCCCTTCCGGTGTCCCCAACCCATGTCCCATGTCCCCAACTCCATGTCCCATATCCTCAGTCCCTTCCTAATGTCCTCACAATGTCCCCAACCCATGTCCCACGTCCCCAACCCCTTCCCATGTCCTCCCAGTGTCCCCAACCCACGTCCATGTCCCCAGTTCCCTCTGAGCATCCCTTTAACGACCCCAGCCCACGTCCCCAACCCACGTCCCATGTCCCCAACCCCCTC
>NW_018364929.1:12592-13677 GCF_002078875.1 Numida meleagris | reverse complement strand
CGGGCGGGCGGGGTACGGAGTCGGGAATTAGGGGCCTTGAGTTGGAAGGTGAAGGGTCTCGGTTTAACCGTCCGCTAAATTGCTTCGCTTAAATCTTCAGTGTCAGACATTGCTTAGTTTAGGTCTCCGTTGTCAGCCCAAGAAGCTGTCATTGCAAGTCAGCAAGAAAAGAACCGATAGGAAAACAAGGAAAGGGGGAACGAGTGTGAGAAGAAACTGCCAAGGCGTGCGAGATAGGAGAGCCTCCCCAAAGTGGGACGAAGGTCGAGACGAAGACTCCTGGCTTCATCCGCCGGGTGGGGAGGAAGACGCCGAGCCTTCATCCAGCGACCACCAGAGGGGGGCTACAGCGCATGCGCAAAGGGGAGGGACGACATGCAAATGAGCTCCCGGGAATGTCATGAATATGTAAGCGGGCCCAATGAATATGGATGAGTTTGGGTTTTCAATGGCGAACGCTTTCGTCTGGGGGTGTGCGAGCTTGGCGGGGCGAAGAACCCCCCTCGCACCCGGCGCGCATGCGCAGCGCTGAATAAACATCCCTGCTTTCGAACTTCACCTGGGTTTAGAGAGCTTGATTCATTCCGCAAGTCAGTACCGCCGGGTTTCGTCTGCGGCGCCTTGTGATGACGTCAGGAACCGCGGGACTTTCTGTCCGGCGCGTTGTGATGACGTATGCGACGGGGGGAGGGGACTGCGGGGCTCTCTCTGCGCGGCGCGTTGTGATGACGTAAGGGACGGGGGGAGGGGACTGCGGGGCTCTCTCTGCGCGGCGCGTTCTGATGACGTAGCGGGAGTTGCGGGGCTCTGCGCGCCGCCGCCTGCGGGCGCGCTGTGATGACGTCAGCGCCGGCCCGAGGCCTCGGGGCGCCCCGCGTGCGGCGCGTAGCGATGACGTCAGCGGCGCGGAGGGCGGAACGGATCCGCTCTCGGCGCGGGGCGGCGTCGCCGCGTTAATAAACGGAGAGCGAAGCCCTGAACGGCACCACAGCTTTAATCCGTACCGCGGGGCCCGCCCCTCCCCCACCCCACCGCCAACCGGGGGGGGGGGCGGGGCGGGACACGGCCACGCCGGGCCCTGTCCG
>NW_018364929.1:6049-6397 GCF_002078875.1 Numida meleagris | reverse complement strand
AAGTGAGACCCGTGTGTGTGTGTGAGACCCACGTGTGTGTGTGTGAGACCCACGTGTGTGTGAGACCCACGTGTGTGTGAAAGTGAGACCCACGTGTGTGTGTGTGAGACCCACGTGTGTGTGAAAGTGAGACCCACGTGTGTGTGAAAGTGAGACCCACGTGTGTGAAAGTGAGATGCACGTGTGTGTGTGAGACCCACATGTGTGTGTGAAAGTGAGACTCACGTGTGTGAGACCCGTGTGTGTGTGTGAGACCCACGTGTGTGTGTGTGAGACCCACGTGTGTGTGTGTGAGACCCACGTGTGTGTGAGACCCACGTGTGTGTGAAAGTGAGACCCACGTGTGTG
>NW_018364929.1:2175-5559 GCF_002078875.1 Numida meleagris | reverse complement strand
TGTGTGAAAGTGAGACTCACGTGTGTAAGTGAGACCCATGTGTGTGTGAAAGTGAGACCCACATGTGTGTGTGTGAGACCCACGTGTGTGTGTGTGAGACCCACGTGTGTGCCCTGAGACGGGGCAGAGCGGCGGGGACACGCATGTCATGGCGTGTGAACATGCGCGCATGTGTGTGTGTGTGTGTGTGCCCTGAGACGGGGGAGAGCGGCAGGGACATGCGTGTCATGGCGTGTGAACATGCGTGTGTGTGTGTGAAAGTGAGACCCACGTGTGTGAAAGTGAGATACACGTGTGTGTGTGTAAGACCCACGTGTGTGTGTGAAAGTGAGACCCACGTGTGTGAAAGTGAGACCCACGTGTGTGTGAGACCTACATGTGTGTGAAAGTGACACCCACGTGTGTGTGTGAAAGTGAGACTCACGTGTGTGAGACCCACGTGTGTGTGAGACCCACATGTGTGTGTGAAAGTGAGACCCACGTGTGTGAGACCCACATGTGTGTGTGAAAGTGACACCCACGTGTGTGTGTGAAAGTGAGATACACATGTGTGTGTGAAAGTGAGACCCACGTGTGTGAAAGTGAGACCCACGTGTGTGTGAAAGTGAGACCCACGTGTGTGTGTGAAAGTGAGACCCACGTGTGTGTGTGAAAGTGAGACCCACGTGTGTGTGAAAGTGAGATACACATGTGTGTGTGAAAGTGAGACCCACGTGTGTAAGTGAGACCCACGTGTAAGTGAGACCCACGTGTGTGTGTGTAAGTGAGACCCATGTGTGTGTGTGTGAGACCCATGTGTGTGTGTGTAAGTGAGACCCACGTGTGTGCCCTGAGACGGGGGAAAGAGTCGGGGACACGCGTGTCATGGCGTGTGCGTGTGTGTGTGTGCCCTGAGATGGGAGAAAGAGTCAGGGGCACGCGTGTCATGGCGTGTGAACAAGTGTGTGTGTGTGTGTGCCCTGAGATGGGGGAGAGCGGCGGGGACACGCGTGTCATGGCGAGTGAACACGCGTGTGTGTGTCTGTGTGCCCTGAGACGGGGGAAAGAGTCGGGGACACGCGTGTCATGGTGTGTGTGTGTGTGTGTGTGTGTGTGTGCCCTGAGACGGGGGAAAGAGTCAGGGACATGTGTGTCATTGTGTGTGAACACGCGTGTGTGTGTGTGTCTGTGCCCTGAGACGGGGGAGAGTGGTGGGGACACGTGTGTCATGGTGTGTGACCACCTGTGTGTGTGTGTGTGAGATCCACGTGTGTGCCCTGAGACGGGGGAAAGAGTCGGGGACACGCGTGTCATGGTGTGTGAACACACGTGTGTGTGTGAGAACCATGTGTGTGCCCTGAGACGGGGGAAAGAGTCAGGGACACGCATGTCATTGCGTGTGTGACCGCGCGCACGCGTGTGTGTGTGTGTGTGTGCCCTGAGACGGGGGAAAGAGTCAGGGACACGCATGTCATGGCGTGTGAACACGCGTGTGTGTGTGTGTGCCCTGACAAGGAGGAGAGCGGCGGGGACACGCGTGTCATTGTGTGGGACCACACGTGTGTGTGTGTGTGCCCTGACACGGAGCTGCGTGTGACCACGCGTGTGTGGGTGTTTGTGTGTGCCCTGACACATAAGAGATCGTCAGGGACACGCGTGTCATTGCATGTGACCACGTGTGTGTGTGTGTGTGTGTGTGTCTATGAGATCCATTTATGTGCCCGAACACGGAGCAGCGCGTCAGGGACACGCGTGTCATTGCGTGTGACCGTGTGTGTATGTGTGTGTGTGTGTGTGTGTGTGCCCTGAGACGGGGGAGAGCGGCGGGGACACGCGTGTCATTGCGTGTGAACACACGTGTGTGTGAGATCCACGTGTGCCCGGACATGGGGCAGCACGTCAGGCACACGCGTGTCATTGCGTGTGTGTGCAATGTGTGCATGGGTGTGACCCATGTGTCCCCACACATCCCATGACCCCACACATCCCCACGTGTCCCCACACGTCCCCACACACCCCATCACCCCATGTGTCCCCATGCGTGTGTCCCGTGTCTGTCCCCATGTCTGTCCCCACGCATCCCGTGTCCCCATGTGTCCCCATGTGCGTGTCCCCACACATCACCCCATGTCCCCCCACATCCCCATGTGTCCCCTTGTGTCTGTCCCCACGTGTCCCCACGCATCCCATGTCCCCACGTGTCCCCTCCCAGCCCCACATGTCCCCACGTGTCCCCATGTCCGTGTCCCCATGTGTCTGTCCTCACACGTCCCCACGTCTGTGTCCCCATGTGTGTCCCCACATGTCCCCATGTCTGTCCCCACGTGTCCCCTCCCAGCCCCACATGTCCCCACGTGTCCCCACATCCCATGTCCCCACGTGTCCCCTCACAGCCCCACACGTCCCCATGTGTCCCCATGTCTGTCCCCCCACATCCCCACATGTCCCCACACATCCCATGGCCCCATGTGTGTGTCCCATGTGTCCGTCCCCACGTGTCCCCACGTCTGTCCCCACACATCCCATGTCCCCATGTGCGTGTCCCCACACATCACCCCATGTCCCCCCACAGCCCCATGTGTCCCCATGTCTGTGTCCCCATCTGTGTCCCCACACATCCCATGTCCCCACGTGTCCCCATGTCTGTCCCCATGTGTCCCCACACATTCCATGTCCCCACACGTTCCCCCACATCCCCAGCTGTGTCCCCATGTGTCCCCACACATCCCATGGCCCCACACGTCCCCATGTGTCCCCTTGTGTCTGTCCCCACGTGTCCCCACACATCCCATGTCCCCACGTGTCCCCTCCCAGCCCCACATGTCCCCACGTGCCCCCATGTCTGTGTCTGTGTCCCCACACATCCCATGTGTCCCCACGTGTCCCCACACATCCCATGGCCCCAGATGTCCCGATGTGTGTCCCATGTGTCCGTCCCCATGTCCGTCCCCATGTCTGGCCCCACACATCCCATGTCCCCATGTCCCCACGTGTGTCCCCACAGATCCCACGTCCCCACCTGTCCCCTCCCAGCCCCACATGTCCCCACGTGTCCCCATGTCTGTGTCCCCATGTCTGTCCCCACACATCCCATGTCCCCACGTGTCCCCTCCCAGCCCCACACATCCCCACATGTCCCCATGCCTGTCCCCACACAGCCCCCCACATCCCCACGTGTCCCCACATCCCATGGCCCCAGATGTCCCCATGTGTGTCCCATGTGTCCGGCCCCATGTCCGTCCCCATGTCTGGCCCCACACATCCCATGTCCCCATGTCCCCACGTGTGTCCCCACAGATCCCATGTCCGTCCCCACACATCCCACGTCCCCACGTCTGTCCCCTCACAGCCCCACGTCCCCATGCCTGTGTCCCCATGTCTGTCCCCGCACGGTCACGTGTCCCC
>NW_018364929.1:0-1172 GCF_002078875.1 Numida meleagris | reverse complement strand
CCCCATAGCTGCCCCATAGCCACCCCATAGCCAACTGCCCCGTAAGTGCCCCATAAGAGCCCCATAGCTGCCCCATAAGAGCAGCGCCAGCAGCTTCAGCACACGCCAGCCCTGCTCCGAGCTGCCCAACACCGCCCTGCAACGTGGGGGTCAGACCCATAACCACTCTGCCCCACAGCTGCCCCATAAGTGCCCCATAAGAGCCCCACAGCTGCCCCATAAGAGCAGCGCCAGCAGCTTCAGCGCCCGCCAGCCCCGCTCCGAGCTGCCCGATACCGCCCTGCAACGTGGGGGTCAGACCCATAACCACCTGCCCCACAGCTGCCCCATAAGTGCCCCATAAGAGCCCCATAAGAACCCCACAGCTGCCCCATAAGAGCCCCATAAGAGCCCCATAAGAGCCGCACCAGCAGCTTCAGCGCCCGCCAGCCCCATTCCGAGCTGCCTGACACCGCCCTGCAACGTGGGGGTCAGACCCATAACCACTCTGCCCCACAGCTGCCCCATAAGTGCCCCACAGCTGCCCCATAAGAGCCCCATAAGAGCCCCATAACAGCAGCACCAGCAGCTTCAGCGCCCGCCAGCCCCGCTCCGAGCTGCCCAGCACCGCCCTGCAGCATGGAGGTCAGACCCATAGCTGCCCCATAGCCAACTGCCCCATAAGTGCCCCACAGCTGCCCCATAAGAGCCCCATAAGAGCCCCATAGCTGCCCCATAACGGCAGCACCAGCAGATTAAGTGCCTGCCAGCCCCGCTCCGAGCTGCCCGACACTGCCCTGCAACGTGGGGGGCAGACCCATAGCTGCCCCATAGCCACCCCATAGCCAACTGCCCCATAAGTGCCCCATAAGAGCCCCATAAGAGCCCCATAAGAGCAGCACCAGCAGCTTCAGCGCCCACCAGCCCCGCTCCGAGCTGCCCGACACCGCCCTGCAATGTGGGGGTCAGACCCATAACCACTCTGCCCCACAGCTGCCCCATAAGTGCCCCATAAGAGCCCCATAAGAGCCCCATCAGAGCCCCATAAGAGCCCCATAACAGCAGCACCAGCAGCTTCAGCGCCCGCCAGCCCCGCTCCGAGCTGCCCGACACCGCCCTGCAACGTGGGGGTCAGACCCATAACAAGCTGCCCCACAGCTGCCCCATAAGTGGCCCCATAAGTGCCCCATAAG
>NW_018364928.1:15915-19021 GCF_002078875.1 Numida meleagris | reverse complement strand
CAGCACAGGCAGGCTGCGAAGTGCATAAAAAGGACCTAATGCCGCTGTTTAAATGGATTTTGCGGCGTGGTCTGGTGACTGACCCTTCTCATTGTTTGAATAAGGGCATCCTTGATAATGTGGGGGAGGAGTTATTTGGGGGGACATGCGAAGGGGATAAGGAGACACAGAAACTGCTACCTGCATATGGCTCACTCGTTAAACTTTTTCAGACTGTTAAGACAGAGAGAGAAGTCTGGCAAGCAGCATACGCGCTGTTGCATTTGGACTCGGGGAAGAAAGGGGAAGATAAGGGGAAGACGGAGACAGAGGGAGTTGAATCAGAGATAAAGACCTCGGAAAATGCCTCGGTAACAGAGGGGAATAGTTGCGATGAGAACAATCTGGGAGGTACTAAAGAAAAGAAAGAAGGGGAAATTCCTGGCGAGGGGCAAACTCGTTGTTTTGTGGCTCCTCTGTATGTACCCGGGGGGGCCGCGCCTTCGGCGCCACCCCTGGGGTATGTGCGGTGGGGTCATGATCCGTCGGGTGGGGTGTGGGGGATTACTGCTGGGGGAATGGTTCATTTCCCTGGTGCCCCTTCGGGAAACGAATCATCAAAAGAAAAAGAGAAGGGGACCCCGCTGTTCGCGGCTCCACCCCCCTATAACACTCAGGAGGTGCTAGCCGAATTGCAAGCACAGGAGAGGGTTCCAACTCCCCCGACTTTATCGTCCTCGGACTCCTCACTGTCTGACTCGGAGGATGATCAGGACGGGGAGGACTCTGCTGTAAGGGATCTAAGGGAAGTGCGTAAGGCTATGAAGAGGGCAATTGGGAAGAAAAAGAGGAACCCAGAGAAGAAGGCTAAACGGGTGGGATTTCAGCTTCTGGGGTATAGGGAAGCAGTGGAACGATGGATGGTGAAAGCGAAGCAATGTGTTCTTGAGGACTGCACTTTTTCACCTCAAGATGCTCCTAGTCAGTTGTGCTACCCAGATCTAGCCCATGCAGGTGGGCACAGGGAATGGCAGCCGTTAGATTTCAAGTTGCTATTGCAGTTAAAAGGGGCCCTTTCCGAGGGGGGTATCATGGGTCCGGCTGCCCAAATATTTCTGGACATGATTAGCATGAGCGGGCCACTTATTTTTGATTGGAGACAATGTGCTCGAGCTTGTTTGACCCCTGCCCAAGTGCTCGTTTGGGAAACTTATCTCCGAGACGAGGCAGAGCGGCAATTATTACAGGCTCGGGACGATCCAAATCACCCACTACATGGGGCCCGAATAGAGATGCTAGTAGGGCAGGGGCCCTGGTTGGCTCCTCAGGATCAGGTCGGGCTGCCTGTAGCTGATGACAGCTGCAAGCATAGGGAGAAGTGCATTTGAAAAAATGCGTTCAATTCTTTCGGGTTCGCCAAGCTATCTTCACATAAGGCAAAAACAAGGAGAACACTTTGGCTTTTTTGCTAACAGAGTGCAAACGGCAATTGCTGCAAGCGCACTCCCTGCTGAAGCTCAGGATGCAGTCTTGCGAGAATGTCTGCGCTCTGGGGCTTTGCCAGCATTCAGGGCAGCGCTTGCGGCCTTGCCTGGTTCTGCAAGTGTGGGGGAGTTAATACAAAGAGGCTGTGAACTGGCTTGTGCTGATGAGGTACAGCCGCTGACTGCAGCACTTCAAGCTTTTGCTTTGCAACAGCAAGGTCACGGCAGCTGTTTCAAATGTGGGAGGATGGGACACAGAGCTAAGGATTGCAGAACCGAGCGGGCCGCAAGAAGCAAAACTCCTTTGAAATGCTGGGTGTGTGGGGGCTCCCACATGGCTTGTCAATGCCCATACAGACATCAGGGGGGAGTGGGGAAACCACCTGGCCGGGACAACACAGGGGTCTGAGTTCCGGCCTCAAGCCTGGACCCCAGGAGCCAATGTTCCAGCGCGAGCATGGGGAGCCCCATGGCTCGGTTCAGATCAGGAACATGATTAAAAACAAAAGCAGGGAAACTGGAAGCATCCTCGGTATCCGCTGTGCCACTCACAACGCCAGCGACACAGGGCATCTGGGTTGCGGGTACGGGAGCTTTAGAACAGGGATATGAAATACCTCCACAGAGAATCAACAGTGATTCAGCTGAGGTGCACTCATTACACAGCATGGATCAAGATAACCCCCCCCCCTCCCCCTAGTCAATCTCACTTTTGGGTTAAGTCCAAGCCCACAACTAAAAGTCAGGATTTGCATTCAGGGTTTACTGAGCCCCTCCCCTCCAGTCATCTCAACCACCTTTTTACTTGATTCTGGAGCTGACATCACGACTATCCCAGAGCAGGTTTGGCTGTGCAAATGGCCAGTTGAACCCACTGTGCGACTAGTGGGAGGTGTGGGTGGTACTACTGCCGGACGAACAGATCTTCTGAAAGGGGATACGGATTTGGCGGCTCCTCGAGAATTATCGGCAAGACACCGACGTTTGCTGTCTCATTTCTTTGAACGTCTCCAACAGGGTGCCCTGCAGCGTTGGGATGCTACTCGAGGCATCCAAGCACATTTACTGCTACAACCCGCGGGGGCCACAATTATACTTCATCAGGGGGAGGTTGGGCGGGCCTTGTTATTCGGATACGTCACAACTCCCCGTGTGGCATTACCTCAGTGGGGTGTTCTGTTAGCTCAGGCCATCCAATGGGCACGTGATAAGGTAGCAGGGGCGGAGCCCCAAGCAATCACTGTTGAGCTTGACCCAACGTCGCTTACGCAGTTGCAGAAGAACTCTTTGGTTGTACAAACAGCCCTGGCAGATTATCCAGGTGTAATTACTAATTCCCCATGCACGCATTACACAGATCTGTTACAGTTAGTTACTATCTTACCTGTGCTTCCTTTAGCTGAGAGTCCACTACAAGGTATTACAGCCTTTACCGATGCCACTGGAAAAACGCAGCGGTATGCAGTGGCCTGGTTTAACCAAGGCGTGTGGTGTTCTGAAGTTAGAGAAGATAAGACTCGCTCGATACAACAATTGGAGCTCTTGCCTGCCCGATGGGTTAAGCCGGCGCCTGTAGCATCCCTAGCACCAGCAAGAGCACAGGACCCCCACCCTGTACTGCCCAAAGAGAACACAGCTCTCCC
>NW_018364928.1:12681-15655 GCF_002078875.1 Numida meleagris | reverse complement strand
GCTGCTGCTGCTGCCGCTTCTGCCACTCGCTTTGCTGCTGCTGCTGCTGCTTACTTTGACGCTGCTGCCCCCCTCCCCCCCCGTGCTGTTTGCCCGGGTAAAGGAATGACCCTGTACTATAGCCCGATTAACTGTTTTTCATCACACTAGTTAGGACAAAGGCACACGCCTTTTTTTTTGAGTCCACACATGATTTTAACGTAGAATTCTAGCATATTGCCCTATAGATTTTTAAGCTCAGTGTTTCCTTCAATTTGCACCTATATCAGGGGTTTAACTGCCCCTTACTGAAGAATGATCTTGGGATAGAACAAAGTATTCTGATAGTTGCAAGGCAATTCATAGTTGTGTCCGTAGCTGCAAATGTTTTGTTTCGTAGAGAGGACTGACCCCGGTAGTTTATTTTGCTGTGCAAGCAGATGTTCCACTTGGGCTCTGTATCTCGCGCTGGCCACATGGATGCGGGGTACAAGTGGAATAAAGCCCTGCAGACCCTGAGAAGAATAAAGCAGGAGAGAGTCTGTAGTGGGTGGGAGGGGAAGACTGCACTTTGAAGCAGGGGACGCCCTGCTGGCGCTACCTATCGCATCCACTGCTGACGTGTTTCTTCTCTCTTCTCTCTGGTGATTTGCCACCTTTCAAGGGTCAATAAGTAATAGTGCACTAGTGTAGGGAGTTTTTGATTCCATGATTATATAGAATAGATGCCTGTGTGTGTGAGAGTGTGCATATCTTGGCTGGAACTCATGATTCTCCGTGCAGCTCTGAGTGCCTAGTTTGCTTGTCTCTGCCTCTGAGACAAGCCATCCTGGAGTGGATACATAAAACCTTGAAGGCGTGGCTCCGAGCCTTAAAAGAGGGGGGAGAGGTGACGGGTCCAGAACTGTGTCCCCATGCCTCGATTCTTCAATTCATCGGGACTACATGAACACCTCCTTCCTCTTGGCTGGCGTCCCTCGTCTACGCAAGTCTACGGATACTATTTCTTGTCAGAAAAGGACTGCTCTTACTATCTACTGTATTTCGGCTGCTGCAACGGCTCATCGAGAACATTGTTTCAAAAACAGTACAGGTTGACCTGCTGATATCTAATTATCAGCGCTTATGTCAAGATCTGCTTGAAGAAGGGCCAAAAAAGGGAGTTTTGATGGGGTACCAGGGCTGAGCAGGGTACACTACAGGGGCGTTTTATGTTTGTATATAAAGAGGGGGGAGATGCAGGATTAAATGGGATGGGTGGTGCCTGTGAGCACCAAGGGAGGAATCGGGGAGTCACGGCGGGTGGTGCCTGCGAGCACCTGGGAGGAGCANCATTTTCAGTAAGGAAAGAAACAAGTCCCCAAAGCATTTTAGAACCTGAAAGGTATGTTGACACATTTTCTTTGATTTGGATCTTTCTCTTCAATTCTTTATTCCATTTGTAGTGACATGAAATAACATCTGTCATGCCTACAGCTTCAAAACAAAGATCTATTTGGACTTCCATTCTGTCTAGTACCCCCCCCCAGCCTCTCCCTGCCTAGACTGTCTACAATATCCCACAGTCTTTGCAATGCATGTATCACAAGGGGATATAAATCTCTGTATTTGTTCAAATCATTTTTCTGATGATCAGATGTACCACAGCATTTTCTGTGCCCCCTGAACAACTGCTCTCTTCCCACCAGCAATAGAGCCAGAAGTTATAGGATCACAGGGTAATCCAGAATGGGAAGGAACTCAGGGAATGTCTGCTGACCAACCCATCAGAAACAGAGTGTTCAAGGTTTCATGGTGTTGGACTTTGAAAATCTGACTGGGTGCAGATTGTAGAGTTTGTTGGGTGACCTGTCCCAGACCTTGTCTTAGCTCATGGTGAAAAAAGTATTTGTCTTCTGTGCCGGCTGAACCTCTCCTCTCTCACCTTGATATCTTTTTTCTCCCAACATGTATACTATGGGGAAAAGCCTGGCTCTGTCCTCTCCATCATCTTCTCATAGGTTCTGGCAGGCTGCAATGAGATCCCCGTTAGCTTTCCCATCCCCAGACTGGACAAGCCCAGCTCCCTCAGCCTCTCCTCACCGAGAAGGGCTCCAGCCCTGAGCATCTTGAGTCTACCTCCCGGAATCTGTTCTGCGGGATTAAATGGGATGGGTGGTGCCTGCGAGCACCAAGGGAGGAATCGGGGAGTCACGGCGGGTGGTGCCTGCGAGCACCTGGGAGGAGCAGGGGGGGTCACGGGTATACGGGGCGGTCGCGTGTACGGGTATAAGTAGCCTGGTTGCGCGGCATTAAATTGGCATTTTGGCGCTACATACCGTGTATGTGTCCCGTATGCCCCTGCACGCAGAGGTGCGGACGGAAGGGAGGCCTTAGTACGTTGTCGCAGACAACAATTGGTGACCCCGACATGATAAGACGGAGCGTGGAGAGGCACTCGGAGCGCAGGGTCGCTCGACAGCGTAGTCCAGTATGTCTTCGTCGCTGGAGAGGATGGTGAGTATGCTGAAGGGGATGGCAGCACAGGCAGGCTGCGAAGTGCATAAAAAGGACCTAATGCCGCTGTTTAAATGGATTTTGCGGCGTGGTCTGGTGACTGACCCTTCTCATTGTTTGAATAAGGGCATCCTTGATAATGTGGGGGAGGAGTTATTTGGGGGGACATGCGAAGGGGATAAGGAGACACAGAAACTGCTACCTGCATATGGCTCACTCGTTAAACTTTTTCAGACTGTTAAGACAGAGAGAGAAGTCTGGCAAGCAGCATACGCGCTGTTGCATTTGGACTCGGGGAAGAAAGGGGAAGATAAGGGGAAGACGGAGACAGAGGGAGTTGAATCAGAGATAAAGACCTCGGAAAATGCCTCGGTAACAGAGGGGAATAGTTGCGATGAGAACAATCTGGGAGGTACTAAAGAAAAGAAAGAAGGGGAAATTCCTGGCGAGGGGCAAACTCGTTGTTTTGTGGCTCCTCTGTATGTACCCGGGGGGGCCG
>NW_018364928.1:2354-6924 GCF_002078875.1 Numida meleagris | reverse complement strand
TCTGTATACCAGGCGTCTTCAGGAATGGGATATTTCCCCTCCTGAACAGGACTCTTCTCTGGTGGAGCAACCGTAGTTCCTTTCGGTGCATCGCAGTGATACGTCACTGGGCCTAAGATCTTTTCAAGTTCTTCTTTCAATGGTGATTGCTGACTACTCAGCACCAGATATTCTGTTCGTGAACTGCACCCTGTTTGCAAGGACTAACACCTAGTCCCGGCCATCCTGACGCGTACACACACCAATATGATGAGCGGCAAAATGGAGTTTATTGCCTCGTTACAAAGTCTTATATATCCTTCCTTATCTCCCTTATATCTTTGTTCGCTTCGTCAACGCCCACAACCTCTAAGGCAGGGGAGGTCCTAGCGCGTCCCATCCCGTACCTTCGGTTGCCGCCTACTACAGGTGATGAAGACAAACTACTCCTCTGACTGAGATAGGTGACCCATCGTGCCACTGTCTGTGCTTGGGCCACCCCTGTCTTAGTAAGGTGGGTCAGATCTTTCACCCACCCCTGAATCAGCAAGGTGGTCTTAACTGTGACCGCAGATGTTTGGGTTATTGGCTCTACCACCTGTAATGCAGAGTAGGCAGCCAATAACTGTTTTTCAATCATGCTGTATCTTTCCTCCGCTCCGTGCCAGACCTGAGACCAGAACCCGATCGGGGTCCGAAGAGAACTCTGGCGTTGCCACAGGCCCCAGCCAAAGCTGTCCTGAGTGACATGAACGTCCAATTCAGCTGGGAGGGTAGGACCAAATATACCCAGCGCCTGGGCTTGTTTAACAGCCAGTTTTGCCTGCTGGAAAGCCTCGTGTTCTGTTCTCCCCCAGTCCCATAGTTGCCCCTTCTTTGTGAGTCTATATAACGGCCTCAGCAGCTGCGCTAAATGAGGTACAAAGGAACGCCAATATCCCAATATACCCAAGAACTCCTGCAGCTGCTTTGGTTTTGTAGGGACTGGGAATGCCTGAACCTTGTCTATGACAGCACTGGGTAGTACTTTGGTCTTTCCTGACCAAACTACCCCCCAGGAATTTCACAGATAGACCTGGACCCTGCACCTTCTGGGGGTTTATAGCCCATCCTTTTTCCTGCAGATAGGTAGTGAATGAATCTGCTGCCTGCCCTACTGCCTCCAGTGAGTCAGATGTCAACATGAGATCATCAATATAATGATACAAGCTAACAGTGTTAGGTTTTTCCCAATTTGCCAGGTCACGCGCCACTAGGTTATGGCAGTATGTTGGTGAATGCACGTACCCCTGTGGCAGGACCTGAAAGGTCCAGTGCCTGCCTCCCCATGGAAATGCGAACTGGTCTTGTGATTCTTCAGCAATTGGAATACTGAAGAATGCATTCGCCAAGTCTAGGACACAATGGTAGTTTTTTATTTCCCTACTCAATGTGTCCACGAGGGAGGCAATATTGGGTATGGCTGCGTGAACAGGCGGCGTGACCTTATTTAATTCTCTGTAGTCTACAGTCATTCTCCATGTGCCATCTGACTTCCGCACTGGCCATATGGGGGAATTATACGGGCTGTGTGCAGGTCTTATGACCCCAGCTTTTTCTAATTCCTGCACAGTCCTTGATATTTCATCTTGCCCGCCCAGGAGTCTATACTGCTGCACATTAGTGAGCCAGCACGGTTCTGGCAGGCGAATAGGCTCATGCTTCGCATGGCCTCTCAATATCGCCTGCACTGCCTGGACACTGATACACCTCTGTCGGAGTTTGAACTCTCCTATGGTTGTCTGGAGAGCCAGG
The DNA here is from genome assembly GCF_002078875.1 of Numida meleagris. NCBI lineage: Eukaryota > Metazoa > Chordata > Aves > Galliformes > Numididae > Numida > Numida meleagris. The sequence continues at coordinate 5,151 of NW_018364928.1, read as the reverse complement.
CCCCATAAAATGTCTATGCCCAAGATGTACTCTGGGACTGGGGCAATAGACACCTTATACTCCTGGGGCGGGAGACGCCCAACCCCCAGTTTCAACCACATCTGGGTAACTGTCCCCCGAAGCCACCGATCATCGCTCTATCCCCATTAAACTTAGTCGGATCCCCATAAATAATTGACGTTTCTGCACCTGTGTCAACCAATGCCATAACCCTTTGTATGTTCTTTCGGGACCAAAAAATGGTCAGCTCAACATAGGGCCTCCGGTCCCGTCTGGAGGCCCTAGTTACATGGGGACTAATATCCCCTATCAAGCCATGAATTGGGCGAGAGCCAAGTCTTTTTCCTCAGGTGGCTCAGGCATCGTAGCCCAAGTCACCTGGGGTGGCTTTTTCCTTTTATTAGGGACTATAAAGTCCTCTAGATTCCAAGTATTTTCTGGTATTCGTTCAATTATTCGTACCCCTGTTCTTTTGGAGGTACTTTGAAATTTTTGATTGTCCCTTAGTTGTTTCCATAATTGAAGCAAAACATGATTAGGTTGGCGATCGATTTTAGCAAAAGCCACCCCGGCCTGTATGAGGTCATTAAACATCTGTTTACGGGATACCCGTATGGGGCCTGATCAGGGTGTCTGTGGGGCAGCTTTTCCAGTTTTAATGACTAGATATACCTCAACCCCTTCCACTGTCCTAATATTACACCTTGCCCTTAAGCGCTCCATCTCCCCCAGATCAGCCACCAACTGGGCAGCCTGCTCAACAATGGCCTCTGAGGCCACCAAGGGGTTCAATAGAGATAACCGTGTGCCGTAATGGTGGGAGGGTGCCTGCTGTGAAATTAGGTCCCTCATTCCAGCCGAGAATTTTACTAAGTCAGGACTTTCAAAGGCATCCTCATAAATGCCCTCTTTCATTCCCAGCTCCCGAATATACGTTTGGAGGTCCTCCATGGAGGACCATCAACCTGCATGCACCGGGATATCGGCCTTATTAGGCCAAGTGATACGGCATGCCGCCATCAACCAATCCATTAAGGTATGATTCTCCTCATGATGTTGCACAGTGGCATACAGCCTTTGTCTAAGGGCAGGGTGCGAGGTAATGGATGCGAGCTTGGAAACCTCTGGTCCATTGACCACAACACTCTCTGCCCCTATGTCCCATAATCGGAGTAACCAAGCTGGTACACTTCCCCTTGGTTTCTGCCGAAATCGTTGCACCAAATCCATCAATTCAGACGCCGTATAGGGGCGAGCTGTTACATGGAGATGGGTTTGGACGGGGGCCATTGATCAGGGGGCACCCCTGCTGGTCTGTCCTGTATCTTTTTTGTTTTTTGCGTCACTACAGGTCGGATCTCGAAGGGATCCACTTCAAGTGGGGCTTCGAGATCCGATCTAGAGATTTTCCCTGTTGGATTACCCTGGTCTACTGGGTCAGGGCCCTGAGTATTTTCCAATGCAATATTCCGTATTTTCTTTAAGGGAAAAGTTAGACTTGATTTTTTCCCTGTCAATAGGCCAAGCTCTTGCTTGAGTTTCTCAATGTGATCCCGCAGTAGCAGGTTCTCGTTTTCTAAAGTATTATTTGAAAGTTCTGCACGATTTAGAGCCATTAGTAGGGGCCATGCCACAGTGGATGCAGCCAGTCGGTGTCCCTTTGTAATCAGGATATTTTTATCCAATCCGTAAAAATATTTTGCCATGCCAGATGGTGACTGGGAAATATTTCCACTATCCCATAAGGGACTCCAGTTTTCAGTTATGGCTGCCAGTTCATAAAAGGGTGAACCCAGAAATCCTGGGATGTGCACTGGCAAGGTTTTATCTAGAGGGACGATGTTCTCCCCCTTGGCCCACTTAAAGACATTCAAAAGGAAAGCCATTTCAATATCTAGGCCTGCCTGGCTCACCAAATGAAGTCATCAGAAGGACAAACGCGATGGAAATAGTGCTACAAAAAGGTGGAAGGAAAAAACAGCGCTCACCCAGATCAGAAGATTTTGGGCTCGCAGAGAAAGGCTCCCACCAAAAAGGGATCTCCAGGAAGAGACCCTTCTTCAGTGGCAGTCAGCCCTTCAATGGGCCAAAGAGGGGTGGAGCCAGGCTTCCACCTGAATTGCCTTCACCTGTGCTCCCAGGGCTGACTGGGTCTTTCCTCCAGGTGCTCAATCAGTGGTTCAGGCCCTGACTCAGCAGTTCCCATACAATAGCCCACAGCTTCCTGACAACCACTATGATTGTCAGTGGAACAGGAGCTCAGTGTGGTCCAGGGTGACCAGATAAGACACTGCTCCAAGGAGACATAGGGTTCCTTTACTTTTTCCTCCCCTAAGGAGCTGAGACCCTTCTAGAGACCCTTAAAAGACCCTGTCCTTGAAAATGACAACAATTCAGGCATGGGGACAGGCCAGGTGACAGTCTTGATGCTGTCCTTCTGGACCCACACGTCTTGAACTGATGTCTTAAGGGCAGCTGAAGCAGCAGTACTTGTTGGTGGAGGCGTGTGTGTACAAGGGAAAGATTGGTGAAAATATTCAGATCCCCTGCCAGAGGGCCTCAAAGGACTTCTCATGGGATGGTTAGGGGATGAACAAAAGGCAGGACAAGGGAGAGCTATGGCTCATTTTGGGAGGAACAGGAGTGGGAAAAGAGGGATAAGGGAAGTCATTTATAACCAGTTTCCTGGTTGGTATGTGAGCCCCACAAGCCTGTTCTGCCTTCTTCCCAAATGTCTTTCTAAACTTGCCCTGAGTGGGGGCTCTCTGCTCCCTGTGCCCATGTGTGGGGTGTGAGT
>NW_018364928.1:0-1248 GCF_002078875.1 Numida meleagris | reverse complement strand
ACTTAGCTTTGCTGAATCTCATTAGGTTTACATGGGCCCACCCATGTTTGTCAAGTTTGTCAAGGTCGTTTTGGATAGCCCTCTGGTGAGCACCCACCACCGTGCTCATCGAGCTCAAGTGCACTACTCCTGGTTCTAAACCTGTAAGCTAACCACTGTGATGGTGAGTAATTGCATTATGGATAGACAGGATAGACAGATAGACAGGTAGTTATCATCACATTTTTGTTTCCATTCTTGATTCTATCTTAGTAAATAGTTTTTATCTCAGCCTATGAGTTCTACTCCATTTTTTCCAGTTCTCTCCCCATTCCCAGCAGGAGAGGGGAGAGTGAGCAAGAGGCTGTATGGGGTTTTGCTGTCTGCCAAGTTAAACCATAACACCCAGTGAGTTGTTTCAGTGCTCCTGGAAGGTGCCTAGGTGCCTTTGGTTACATGCTTGGGTACCCTGGGCAGACTATTGGTTTCTGTGGCTAGATGTGGCTCGTGTGCAAAAAGAATTGCTTGGGTGCCCAGAAAGGCACTTGAGCGCCCTCAGACATGGTTATTTGCCCTGGAGAATTCTCCTGGTTGCACCAGACAGGAAACAATAGAATGAAATAGAAAGGAATGCAATGGAATAGAATAGTTAAAAGTGACCTTCAAAGGTCATCTACTCCAACTATCCGACCTCTTCAGGGATAGCCTAATGTTAAAGCATATTATACTGAAGGCATTGTCCAAATGTCTCTTGAACAAAGACAGGCATGGAACGTTAACCAACTCAGTAGGAAGCCTTTACCCTCAAGAAAAGACATTTTGTGTTGCGCTGAGAGTGCACAAGAAGCGGTTCCAAACTACAAGCTAGCCACTGCTCTTCACAAAAAAGTTCATGTTGTTCTGCATGACTCCATCCTGCTGATATGAATGAACCCATCCTCATGATAGATTTCTTGAGGGTGGACTGTGGCATAGGTTAAGTAGTCAGTCACCTAGCCTTACATGGATTACTTATTCTGATTCATCAGCATAGCATGGAATACTCTGGCTCCCATAAAGTGCAGTCTTGTAGACCTTTCTATATATTGAGCCCATTTTTTCCATTTGGCTGATCTGTTTTTTTATTCACCCCACTGTCTGGCGTACCTGGTAGCAGAACTGGAGCGGGGCCCTTCTCCTGGACAAGGCCTTCACCATCACCTAGGGCTGCAGCCCACGTCTTGTGGGGATGATTTCTCTGTCCCTCTGGCCTCTCCTCTGCTTCCAACA
>NW_018364927.1:19499-19587 GCF_002078875.1 Numida meleagris | reverse complement strand
GAAGACCATCATGGGACCCCAAAAGGGACCCAGACGAGACCCCAATGAGGACCCTAAAAGCCCCAAAAGATCGACCCCAAAAGGCCCC
>NW_018364927.1:16171-17881 GCF_002078875.1 Numida meleagris | reverse complement strand
AAAGGAAGGGAGGGAGGGACGTCAGGGAGAGGGAGGGAGGGAAGGAAGGGAGGAAGAGGGAGGGAGGGATGTCAGGGAAAGAAAGGGAGAGAGGGAGGGGGAAGGGAAGGGAACGAGAGAGAGAGAGGGAAGGGAGATGGGAGGATGAGGGAGGGAAGGAAGGGAAAGGGAGAGGGAGGGGAGGGAGAGGGAGGGAGGGATGAGAAGGGAGAGGGAGGGGGGAGAGAAGAGGAGGGATGTAAGGGAGGGAGAGGGAGGGAGGGATGGAGCGAAGGCAGACAGGAGGAGAAAAGAGGGAGGGATGTCAGGCAGAGGAAGGGAGGGAGAGGGAGAGGAAGGGAGGGATGGGGAGGAGGGAAGGGAGACTGGAGGATGAGGGAGGGAGGGAAGGGAGGGAGAGCAAGGGAGGGAAGATGGGAGGAGGAGGGAGGGTGGGAGGGATGTCAGGGAGAGGAAGAGAGGGAATGGAGGGAGAGGGAGGGAGGGGAGGGATATAGGAGGAGGAGGAGGGAGGGATGTCAGGGAGAGGGAGGGAGAGAAAGAGAGATGAGGGAGAGGAAGGAGGAGGAGAAAGGAGGAAGGAGAGGTAGGAGGAAGAGGAGCAGGAAGGACAGAGTGGGAGGGAGGTCACGGAGAGGGAGGAGGAGGAGGAGGAAGATAGATCAGGGAGAGGGAGAAGGAGAAAGGAAGGTCAAAGAAAGGCAAGGAGGTCAGGGAGAGGGAGGGAGGGACATCAGGGAGAGGGAGGAGGAGAAGGAGGGAGGGAGGAAGGGGAGATGGAGGAGGAGGGAGTTCAGGGAGAAGGAAGAGGAGAGGGGAGGACAAAGAGGGAGGGAGGACAGGGAGGAGGAGGAGAAGGAGGGAGGAAGATCAGGGAGAGGGAAGGAGGAGGAGGAGAGAGGAAGGTGAAGGAGGTGGGAGAGGAGGATGGGGAAAGGAAAGAGCGGGAAGGAGGTTGGGGAGAGGGAGAAAGGGACATCAGGGAGGGGGACATCAGGGAGAGGGAGGGAGGAAGGTCAGGGAGAGGGGTGGGATGTCAGGGAGAGGGAGGAGGAGGAGGATGAAGGTGAGGGAGGAGGAGGAGGAGGGAGGAAGGACAGGGAGAGGGGAGGAAGAGGAGGAGGGAGGAAGGACAGAGAGGGAGAGAGGTCAGGGAAGGGGGGAGATCAGGGAGAGGGAGGAGGAGGAGGAAGAGGAGAAAGGGCAGGGGGGGGAGGAGGAGGGAGGAAGGACGGAGAGAGGTCAGGGAAGGGGGAGAGGTCAGGGAGAGAGAGGAGGAGGAGGAAGGGCAGGGAGAGGGAGGAGGAGGAGGAGGAGAAAGGGCAGGGAGAGGGAGGAGGAGGAAGGAGGAAGGACAGAGAGAGGTCAGGGAAGGGGGGAGGTCAGGGAGAGGGGAGGAAGAGGAGGAGGGAGGAAGAACGGAGAGGGAGAGGGGTCAGGGAAGGGGGGGAGGTCAGGGAGAGGGAGGAGGGGGAGGAAGGACAGGGAGAGGGGAGGAAGAGGAGGATTGAGGAAGGACGGAGAGGGAGAGAGGTCAGGGAAGGGGGGGAGGTCAGGGAAGGGGGGGAGGAGGAGGAGGAAGGGCAGGGAGAGGGAGGGGAGTGAGGACAAGGAGAAGGAAGAGGAGAGGGGAGAACAGAGAGAGGGAGGGAGGACAGGGAGAGGGAAAAGGAGGAGGAGGAGGAAGGGAGGGAGATCAGGGAGAGGGAG
>NW_018364927.1:7968-8379 GCF_002078875.1 Numida meleagris | reverse complement strand
TGGACCCCAAAGAGGACCCAAAGGGGACCCCAAAAAGGACCCAAAGGGGACCCCAAAAAGGATGACAGTGGGGACTCCATTGAGGGCTACGGTGGGACCCCAAAGAGGACCCACAGGGGACCCCAGAAAAGACCCAAAGGGGATCCCAAAAAGGAGGATCCAATGGGGGCTCCATTGAGGACCACGGAGGAACCCGAAAGAGGACACACAAGGGACCCCAAAAAGGATGACCTAGTGGCACCCCAAAAAGGACCCAAACGGGACCCCAAAGAAGAGGAAGAGGGGATCCCAAAAAGGATGACAATGGGGACTTCATTGAGGACCAAGGTAGAACCCCAAAGAGGACACGGAGGGGACCCCAAAAAGGAGGAAGAGGGGACCCCAAAGAAGACCCAGAGGGGACCCCAAAAA
>NW_018364927.1:0-1101 GCF_002078875.1 Numida meleagris | reverse complement strand
GCTATGGGTCGCTATGGGGTCCCAGTGTCCCCCTATGGGGTCGCTATGGGTCGCTATGGGGTCCTAGTGTCCCCCTATGGGGTCGCTATGGGGTCCCAGTGTTCCCCTATGGGGTCGCTATGGGTCGCTATGGGGTCCTAGTGTCCCCCTATGGGTCGCTATGGGGTCCCAGTGTCCCCCTATGGGTCGCTATGGGGTCGCTATGGGGTCCCAGTGTCCCCCTATGGGGTCGCTATGGGTTGCTATGGGGTCCCAGTGTCCCCCCTATGGGTCGCTATGGGGTCGCTATAGGTCGCTATGGGGTCCCAGTGTCCCCCTATGGGTCGCTATGGGGTCCCAGCGTTCCCCTATGGGGTCGCTATGGGTCGCTATGGGGTCCCAGTGTCCCCATATTGGGTCGCTATGGGGTCGCCATGGGGTCCCAGTGTCCCCCTATGGGGTCGCTATGGGTCGCTATGGGGTCGCGGTGTGGGGCAGGAGGTGGCACCGGGGGCGCTTGGGGGGCAGAGCTGCAGGGACCCCACAGAGCCAACGAGCGGGGCTAATTAGGGCCGGCGCTAACGAGGAGGGGGTTAATGAGCGCGGTCCGGGGGAACCCCACAGCCCCACGGGACCCATAGCGACCCACAGAACCCCACAGCCCCATAGAACCCCACGGAACCCCACAGCCCCATAGAACCCCACAGGACCCACAGCCCCACAGAACCCCACAGCCCCACAGAACCCCACAGGACCCACAGCCCCATAGAACCCCACAGCCCCATAGAACCCCACAGGACCCACAGCCCTATGGGACCCACGGAACCCCACGGAACCCCACAGCCCCACAGAACCCCACAGGACCCACAGCCCCATAGAACCCCACAGGACCCACAGAACCCCACAGAACCCCACAGCCCCATAGAACCCCACAGCCCCATAGAACCCCACAGCCCCATAGAACCCCACAGAACCCACAGAACCCTACAGCCCTATGGGGCCCATAGGACCCACAGAACCCCACAGCCCCACGGGACCCACAGGACCCACAGCCCCATAGAACCCCATAGAACCGCACAGAACCCCACAGAACCCCACAGCCCCACAGAACCCCACAGGACC
>NW_018364926.1:4378-12291 GCF_002078875.1 Numida meleagris | reverse complement strand
TTGTAGGGAGTGTGCTGGAGAATGTTAGGAAATCCGTGGAGTCTAGAAGAAGGGAAGCCTCTGACAAATCATCCTTACAGCCCTCCCTTGACAAAGCCAAACAAGAAGCCATTGAAAGTGTTTACAATATGCTGCAATCCTTTGTAGCTTCTCACTCTGAGGAAGAGTTTGAGGCTGAGTATTCTGAAACCATCGAGCTTCCCACCAACCACCTCTCTCAGAGGCAGCCGCAGCCGTCCCAGGTGCCTCTCTCACGGCAGAGCGGGAAGGAAGGACGAGGCTCGTCAGAAGAGCAGAGCCTGGCCACAAGCCAGAGAGAAAAGTTACCGGCGATCCAACCAAGGCCAAGCTCTGCTGATGTCTCTGGACTGAGTCGCAGAATTGTAAAGGAGAGCATGGAAAACGCCATCTCCAAACTGAAGCAGGAGGAGCAAGCACAACTGCTTCTTAAGCATGCCAAATCCATTGTCACTGCAGTAATTTCAAGAGTGAAGAAGGGGTTTTAGAATGAGCTGCAGGCATAGGCTGCATCCCTGTAAAGGGATGTGGGAAAGTTACAAGAGGAAACTTGGAAATGTATAAAAGGGATGTTAGAACTTGCAATAAAGAATTTGGATTGTTCACATCTGAGTCCGTGCCTCAGACGCCGCATGCGCCCACAGCAGCATCTCCCACAGCTGCGTGGGAAACCCAAACGGAGCGGAAGCCAGGGAGCACCACGGGCACCTTCCCCTCCACGGGCCTGCAGTCTGCCAGGCAGCCCAGTTCCTCCAGTGCGTCCCAGTCGCCCTGCCCAGACAGGAGCTCGGCGCCCAGGGGCGCGTGTCAGCGCCATCCTGTCCAGGCCCCAGGAGCTCAGGGCACCTCCTCCCAGCCCGGAATAAAGAGTTAACGGCCCAGTGCTTGCTTGTGCCTGCGTTCATTCAATCCAGGCCATGCTGTGCTTGCAGATTTTCCCTGCACCCTGCTCTCTCTTCTCCATCCCCACCATGCCCACTAGCCATGCTCCTCAGTGCCACATCTCCGTGTTTCTTGAACACCTCTGGGACGGCGACCCTGTGTATGGGAACTGCTGAGTCATGGTCTGAACCACTGATTGAGCACCTGGAGGAAAGACCCAGTCAGCCCTGGGAGCACAGGTGAAGGCAATTCACCTGTGCAACCAGAAGGGGTGGAGCCAGGCTCCACCCTTCTTAGGATTCATTTAAGGGCTGACTGCCCCTAAGGAAGGGTCTCTTCCTGGAGATCCCTCCTTGGGGGGAGCCTTTCCCTGCGAGCCCAAAATCTTCCGATCTGGGTGAGTGCTGTATTTTCCTTCCACCTTTTTGTAGCGCTATTTCCATCGCGTTAGTCCTTCTGATTGCTACACCCTGCCACCACCCTGGGCAGCCTGTGCGAGGGCTGACCCAGGGAGAAAGACAGGTGTCCCTGGGGACTGCACTCAGAGCTGTGTCTGAACAACACAGAGAAGCCCGGAATCCTAGAGCAGTGGCTGAGTCTCTGGTGTGGGAAGTGTCAGAGAGGGTGAAGGCACCGGCTCAGCCTGTGTGCACCTTCAGGAGGGCTTCCCTGAGGATCAGGCAGGGATCGCTTTGCAGCGCCATAAAAGCAGAGCCTTTGGAGATGTTCCCTTCCCGTCACCAGCAGGAAGCTGTACCGGTGGCTGGGCAGGTTGTAGCGAGGTGCTGGAGAAAGCTGGGAATCACTCTGAACGTGGCCCAGCCCGTGCTGGGAGCAGCCGATCACCCCACAGGGACGGCTAAGGGCGTTTACACCACGTTCCAATGTCCTGGTCCCGCTCCTGGCCCCACTCATACACCGTCAGCCACCGTCCCCAGGGCTGGCAGACGTGGGCAGCTCCCAGCGGCTCTCTGCTTGCCCTGGGACTCCTCATCAAGCTCTAGGTGTCCCTGGGCATTGCAGGGTGGGTGGACTCCGCGTCCTTTCACGGTCCCTTCCAACTCAAATGATCCTATGACTCCGTGATTTAACACTGACATTACGGGACTCCAGATGGCAGGATGCATTTCATTTCCTGCACAGAGCTCGGGGTGAACACTCTCCTAGACCTCCTTGCTTTCTCAACTCCTTGAAGCACGGACAGAAGGGCCTATGTGCGGCTGGATCCACGCCTAGTCCCACACTTGGTCAATGCTTTCTGTCCAAGGGATCATATGTGCACAATCAATCTAAAATATAATCAGAGCAAACGTAGGAGAGCTTCAGGGAAACCATTAGTCACCGAGAATCCGTACCAGCAAGGCAACTTGATGTCACGGTGTAAGGGATCTCCGTCCAGGTGTAGCCTTGAGAGGCGTCCCTATGCGAGGGTGGAGAGTTCCGTGCAGCCAGCTGCTGTGCAGGAGAGCTCGAGGGGCTCATGGGCGGCCCATGGCAGACCCCAGTTCCTGCCCAGCACCACAGCTGCTGCAGGGCTCCCGTCTTTCTTTGCTGGCATCTCCTCACAGAACAGGCTTGTTTTCTGTGCCCAGAGGTCTCGGAAGCGGCCGTACTCTGGAGGGGCACACGGGGTGGCCATGGCTGCCTCGCGTGTCTTCCATTTGGCCACTACCAAGCCCTTCAGCAGATGGGAGTGCAGAAGCTCACCACTGAGGCACGGAAGGGATGACCCAGCTTGGGGATGAGTTACCACAGCGTGCTGGCCTGGGGTGACCTGGAAAGTCGCTTGCATGCAAACAGAGCGCTGAGGCAGCCCTTCTCTTCTGACCTCATTGCATGGCTGAAGCAGAGTGCTGGCCCTCATCTGCGTAAAGCATGAGCGGGGTGGGAAGCACTTCCTGAGACAAGACCAAGGCTAAACCCACTGTCCCCTTCCAGGAAAAGCTTTGTCAGAAGATGTCCAATTTGAACAAATTTGCCCATAGACTGATCTTGGACCATAGACGAATCTTGGATGCGCCCATCCAGTCCTGTGAACTACACTGTGGGAGAGAGAGCCAGGCCACTGCAGCCTCACAGACCAGCTGGCCCCCCTCCTGCATGCAGTACTCTCCAATCGGGACAACGCAGAGGACGGAAAGTGGCTTTGCTGCAGCACGGCCTTCAGGGAGAGTCAGTGAGCACAGCACGTGAAGTTCCCTGACAAGTTGCCCAAACCTGAGTTGGGCAGGAAAGGCTCCAAGCACCTTGGAAGCATCCATACTTTAGAAAATGAGAACCAACTACTGCGTGATCGCATTGAAAAACTTGAGCAAGAGCTTGGCCTATTGACAGGGAAAAAATCAAGGTTAACTTTCCCCTTAAAGCAAACACGGAATATTGCACTGGAAAATACTCAGGGCCCAGAACCAGTAGACCCAGGTAATCCAACAGGAAAAATCTCAAGATGGGATCTCAAAGCCCCACTTGAGGTGGATCCCTTGGAGATCCGACCTGTAGTGACGCAAAAAACAAAAAAGATACAGCATAGACCAGGAGGGGTGCCCCCTTCCCACACCCATCTCCATGTAACAGCTCGCCCCTATACAGCATCTGAATTGATGGATTTGGTGCAACGATTTTGGCAGAAACCAAGGGGAAGTGTACAAGCTTGGGTACTCCGATTATGGGACATGGGGGCAGAGAGTGTTGTGGTCAGTGCACCAGAGGTTTCCAAGCTCGCATCCATTACCTCACACCCTGCCCTTAGACAAAGATTGTATGCCACTGCGCAACATAATGAGGAGAATATTCCCTAATGGATTGGTTGATGGTGGCATGCCGTATCACTTGGCCTAGTAAGGCCGATATCCCGGTGCATGCAGGTTTATGGTCCTCCATGGAGGACCTCCAAACATGTATTCATGAGCTAGGAATGAAAGAGGCCGTTTACGAGGAAGCCTTTGAAAGTCCTGATTTAGTAAAATTCTCGTCTGGAACGGGGGACCTAATTTTACAACAGGCATCCTCCCACCATTATGGCACACTGTTATCTATATTGAACCCCCTGGTGGCCCCCGAGGCCATTATTCAGCAGGCTGCCCAGTTGGTGGCTGATCTGGGGGAGACAAAGCGCTTAAGGGCAAGGTGTAGTATTAGGACAGTGGAAGGGGCTGAGGTATATCCAGTTATTAAAACTAGAAAAGCTGCCCCACAGACACCCTGATCAGGCCCCATACGGGTGCCCCGTAAACAGATGTTCAGTGACCTCATACGGGCCGGCGTGCCTTTTGCTAAAATCAATCGCCAACCTAATCACGTTTTGCTTCAATTACGGAAACTACTAAAGGACGACCAAAAATTTCAAAGTACCTCCAAAAGAACAGGGGTACAAATAATTGAACGAGTACCAGAAAATACTTGGAACCTAGAGGACTTTATAGTCCCTAATAAAAGGAAAAAGCTGCCCCAGGTGACTCGGGCTACGATGCCCAAACCACCTGAGGAAAGACACTTGGCACTTGCCCAATTCATGGCTTGATACGGGATATTAGTCCCCATGTAACTAGAGCCTCCAGACGGGACCAGAGGCCCTATGTTGAGCTGACCGTTTTTTGGGGTCCTCTTGGGGAGGACTCTTTGACAAAAGGTGGCAAGGAGAGCTGTCCCTCCAAGGACCTCCAAAGCTCACCTGATCTCTTGCCACGCATCCGGAGAGACTCTGGGCGAGGTGTTCCTGGCATGCCAGGAGACCTTCAGAAGTCCCTGGATTGCACCTCTGCACCCACAGCAGAATCTTCTGCAGCTACATGGGAAACTCAAGTAGAGCGGAGACTAGGGATTACTACTGGTACCTTCTTCTCCATGGGCCTGCAGTCTGCCAGAAATACACATTTCCAGATTGGGAAGAACCTAACACTGTTAGCTTGTATCATTATATTGTTGATCTCATGTTGACATCTGACTCACTGGAGGCAGTAGGGCAGGCAGCAGATTCATTAACTACCTATCTGCAGGAAAAAGGATGGGCTATAAACTCCCAGAAGGTGCACGGTCCAGGCCTGTCTGTGAAATACCTGGGGGTAGTTTGGTCAGGAAAGACCAAAGTACTACCTAGTGCTGTCACAGATAAGGTTCAGGCATTCCCTGTCCCTACAACACCAAAGCAGCTGCAGGAGTTCTTGGGTATATTGGGATATTGGCTTTCCTTTATACCTCATTTAGCACAGCTGCTGAAACAATTATATAGGCTCACAAAGAAGGGGCAACTATGGGACTGGGGGAGAATGGAACACGAGGCTTTCCAACAGGCAAAACTGGCTGTTAAACAAGCGCAGGCACTGGGTATGTTTCATCCTACCCTCCCAGCTGAATTGGACGTTCGTGTCACTCAGGACGGCTTTGGCTGGGGCCTGTGGCAACACCAGAGTTCTGTTCAGATCCCAATCGGGTTCTGGTCTCAGGTCTGGCACAGAGCAGAGGAAAGATACAGCATGATTGAAAAATAGTTATTGGCTGCCTACTCTGCATTACAGGCGGTAGAGCCAATAACCCAAACATCTGAGGTCGCAGTTAAGACCACCTTGCCAATTCAGGAGTGGGTGAAAGACCTGACCCGCCTTCCTAAGACAGAGGTGGCCCAAGCACAGACAGTGGCACGATGGGTCGCCTATCTCAGCCAGAGGAGTAGTTTGTCTTTATCACTGTTGAAAGAACTTCAAAAGATCTTAGGCCCAGTGACGTATCACAGCGATGCACCGAAAGAAACAACGGTCGCTCCACTGGAGAAGAGTCCTGTTCAGGAGTGGAAATATCCCATTCCTGAAGACACCTGGTATACGGATGGGTCCAGCAAAGGTAACCCAAGTAAGTGGAGAGCAGTGGCGTACCATCCCTTCACTGACACAATCTTGTTTGAAGAGGGGGATGGTCAAAGTAGCCAGTGGGCAGAGCTGCGAGCTGTGTGGATGGTTATCACCAAGGAACCTGGTGACAGTGCCCTGAACATCTGCACAGATAGTTGGGCTCGGTCCCCTGTGGCATCTTCTCCGTTCAGCTGTGGCTGGGACATCGAATGGCGATTTCATCTGCCATTAATCCAATGGGAGCAGGCCTCATTGAACATTATAATGGCATCCTGAAGGCTGCTTTGAAGACAGGCTCTCAGTCCCTGCAGGGGTGGACAAAGAGACTCTGTGAAACCCTGTGGGACCTGAATGAAAGGCCTAGAGACGGCAGACCCAGTGCACTGAAGATGCTACAGACAACATGGGCTTCCCCTCTTAGGATCCAAATTATGGGCACTGACAATCAGGTAAGACCCCAAATTGGTAATGAAAATAACCACCTGCTCCCTGCCCCTGAGAATCTAGAACTCGGTACCCATAGAATAGAATGGCCTTGGAAGATGCAAGTAGGACCAAGGTGGTGTGGCCTACTTGCGCCTTGGGGGAGATTATTGGAGGTGGGAGGCTCAGTACTCCCTCCAGTGATTGGTATGTGGCCTACTGACATCGTGGTCAGCACCCTGGTCTTCACTGCGAAGGGGACCCTCGTCATGTCCCTGTGGCAGATCAGGACCCCCCCTCTGGTACCTGATATAGTTATGCAGCCACAGATATCTGGCCAAAGGGTGTGGTACAGATGGCCGGGACGTGCCCCAGTGCAAGCCAAAGTGTTGACCCAGGACAGGAATATGGCCTGTATCTTAACATGGAAGGCAGACCTCCCCCTCTTGGTACCACTGAAACACCGGTATTACTCCCCGTGAGTCTTCTGAGTCTCTAGGATCACCGGAAGGAGCAAAATGTCATCAGAGCGTTCCAGTGTCTCTGTGAGATCAAGCATGACACCCAGTGATGGCCTATGTGGGACTGGTGGAGCATGAGACAGACCTGCACCAAACAACTGCATGCCTCCAGTAATGTCATCGAGCACTGGCCCATAAGACAACATGAAACTCAACCACGAACCGATCATCAATCGTCTCACATTGTGTCAACCTGCATTGCGATGGGCAATTGTATAAGCGTCACGGTGTGTCAGATCCCTGTATCAGGGAAGGCTCAACCTCCAGCTGACTCAATCATTGGTTCATGCCATGAAGGGGTGGAGTGTATGGGAACTGCTGAGTCATGGCCTGAACCACTGATTGAGCACCTGGAGGAAAGACCCAGTCAGCCCTGGGAGCACAGGTGAAGGCAATTCACTGTGTGACCTGAAGGGGTGGAGCGTGGCTCCACTCCTCTTAGGCCTCATTGAAGGGCTGACTGCCACTGAGGAAGGATCTCTTTCTGGAGATCCCTCCTTGGTGGGAGCCTTTCTGTGTGAACTTTAAATCTTCTGAGCTGGGTGAGCGATCTGCTTCCCTTCTGTTGTAGCACCTTGTCTATCGTGACAGTCCTTCCACCTCTTTTGTAACACCTTTTCTATCGCTTTGGTCCTTCTGATCGCTACACTGATAAAAGCAGCTTTTATTTGCAATTGCAGTGGTGGGTGTCCTGCAAGCAGGAGTGCCTGCAAAAAGCAGTGTTACATCTTTTATGCCCTATTACCTGATGCTTATTTTTCCTCCCCTGGTTCCTCATTGGCTGAGTACTTCAGGTTCATAGTCTTCCCGACACTCAACTAAACGTACAGATACTGGTTGAACATAAATTGTTGCTAGCTAAGCGTGTATGTTGCTAATTAATTAACTTCTAAGACTTGCTTACTCAGCACTCGGCCATTATTTCTGGACACCTGTTCATCCTTGGATAGAGATCAGTGTGGAAGGAGGACAGAGGGGGGCATCCTGATGCAGCCTGTTGTATCCCAGCCTACCACAGAGTGAGGCAGTTCGGCCTTGTGTGGAGGCCCCGGCTTCTTGGATGTTTGACAAGCCTGCCTTCCTTCTGCTGAGGGTCTCTCCTCCAAACAGAACAGCCTTACAGCATGCTTTCTAGTCCATAATACTATTCCCGTACTATTCACAACTATTACAGCTTTACAAGTGAGAATTAATCACATAATTCAACAACTGTATTTCTAAAATA
>NW_018364926.1:0-3868 GCF_002078875.1 Numida meleagris | reverse complement strand
TTAGGCACTAACCAGCGGAGGGAGTGGGACGGGTAAGCGGAGGGACGGCGATGAAGCCGCCTGCCGGCCTCTCGTTGTAACGGAATATCCCGACGAGGTTGGGCGACCCGCGGAGATGGCGGGGAAGGGCTCAGCTGGGGTCTGGGTCCCCTGTGGCGTCTTCTCCGTTCGGCTGTGGTCGGGAACGAGGGCTGCCTGTCCTCGGTGTCTGTTTCCACGAGGAAGAAGGAAGCCTCTCGTGTGTGCTGAGGTGCGGAATTCTGGCAGGGGTGGAGCTTCACATCGATCCTGTCGGGGGCTTCTGATTTGTGGTAATGGATGACTTGTGCCACCATCCCTCGTGCCTCCAGAACAAAAGTGAAAGTTCGTCTCTGTTTTTGTGTGAAAAACTAATGTCTGTCTCTTCTGCCCTGTTCTGGGGGGACAAGTGTTTGTGCTTCAGGGTGGGAGCTGCTGTTCACACAGCACCTGGTGTGACAGGGCTTGCATTTCAGTTGGAGGTGTTTGATGCAAGCTGGGTGCTGGCCATTATTGCAGAGGAGATGTGTAGAGTCCACATGTTCTGGCAAGTGTTTAAATTCATCTGACTTCTGTGTTGTGAGGGGTGTATGTCGTGAGGCTGGAAGATGATTGAACTGAAAGGACTACTGAACTGTCCAGTGCAATGCATTTGTGGGAAATGAGTCTGTAGAAGAGCCGTAGTTCTACTCAGCTCCCTTCAGCTGATACGGACCTGCGAGTGCTATCTATATTCCCTGGGATGCTGGGAAAGACCTCCTGAGAATCTAGTTTTGAAATCACTGGCAATATTAATATCAGAGGCCACAAGAGGAGGCAGTTGAGAATGGTTTGGGTTTGGGAGAAGGAACGGCTCTTCTGAGATAGGAATGTACAGCTGGTATTTTAATTGCCTGTGAACAGATGTTAACATAACCAATTCTAAGAGAAGCGAATTTCTTAGTTCTGTGAGGGGTTTCTGCTCACTCTGCAGAAAACTGAAACCCTCCTCTGCAGTGTGAGGCACGGGACTCCCAGCATTCCTTACCTTCATATCTCAGTAGGCTAAGACTGCAGGATTGCCCTGGAGATGCTGGGGGCAAATGTTGTATCCCGGGGTTTTGTTATCTTTCATAAAGCCTGCTGGTAAATGTTGCACAAGGTAAATGTGCTTTTCATTACATAGCTCCTTGCTGTCTATCCTGGTGACTCTTCCTAAGGGTGCTGTCTATTGTTAACCATAGTGAGAGGTGAAATTGACTGATAAAGCTCCATGTCAGTTTACAAGCAGATTACTTTACGGGAAGAGAAATGGAGGTAAAAACCTTCTCAGCACAATTTTTATTGCTCTGACTTCACTACACTTGGATGACAGTAGCTCTCAAAAAGATAAGTCAGCATTATTCATGAGTTCTTAGCTCTGCATATAGAGGGCAGGCTGAGCCTTTCTTGGTGTCTGTGTTGGTCATCCCTAGGAGGTCTTCTGAATCTCTTCTCCAAACTCATTAGCTTTCCTTCTTGCTTTTTTCTTCCTCTAGGTGGATGAAGAAGCCTCGATGTAGAGTTCTAGGTCCACTCTACCTAGGCCATAGCTGGAGGAGAAAATGGTATGTGCTAACTGGATGAAAATGGGAGCAGAAGCGTATAACCTAGAGGAATAGTCCCCTCTTCAGCCCTTTTTGTTTTGGGGGCAAAATTACTCTGTTCAGAATGCAAATTCTGTAATTCTGCAGGTCTCCAGTGGCAGGAGAGCTGCTCCTCTCTCTTCAGGAGTGAGGCACTTACACTGCTCTGAAGCAGGAGGCCCTCCTCTTCCTTGTCCAATTCAAATGTTTAGAAACACAAGCCATACAGGCGAGAGTAGCAGTGCTATGGGCTCCTGCGATTGGTCACTTCTCTGCTGCTATGCATGGCCCTTGTTGAGCTGGCTGGGACAGGCCCTTGACAGCCCAGCAGAAAAGCCCAAGCTTCCCTTTAGGTGCAAGCTACCTTCAGCTGACTCCTGTAAAGGACACAGTTGGAGCTGGGCTGCTGCATATAGTGGTGCTGATTATGTTTCTTTTCACTTGTGATCTCTTCTGATATTCTTCTTGCAGGTTGTAAATGAGTCTTCTGGGAAAGTAAAGCCTGAAGGCTGATGCTGTGGCAGGCAACAGGAAGACATAGCAAGAACCTTGGCTGTAATTGAAGAGGCCATGCTCTGTTTCCTGTTAGCAGTGTGATTTGTCTCCATGTGGAACTGATGGTCTCCCCAGGGAATTCTGCAGAGAGGCATGATTCCCTGCAAGCTCCTCAATAAGGGACTCAGCAACTCTAGAGGAACAGACTCTCTGGCAGACTGCAGGCCCATGGAGAAGAAGGTACCAGTAGTAATCCCTAGTCTCCGCTCTACTTGAGTTTCCCATGTAGCTGCAGAAGATTCTGCTGTGGGTGCAGAGGTGCAATCCAGGGACTTCTGAAGGTCTCCTGGCATGCCAGGAACACCTCGCCCAGAGTCTCTCCGGATGCGTGGCAAGAGATCAGGTGAGCTTTGGAGGTCCTTGGAGGGACAGCTCTCCTTGCCACCTTTTGTCAAAGAGTCCTCCCCAAGAGGCCTGGCAGAGTTCAGTTGCAGCCCCCGTGTGGCCTGAGCCTTAGAGCTCTGCCCTGATACGGAGCCCACCGTCCCAGATGCCGCGCTGCTGGCATCCAATGCTGCATTTAAGGCCTATGCCTGCAGCTTATTCTCTTTATTCTTGAAATTACTTCGGTGACAATGGATTTGGCATGCTTAAGAAGCATTTGTGCTTGCTCCTCCTGCTTCACTTTAGAGACAGCGTTGTTGATGCTCTCCTTTACAGTGCTGCAACTGAGTCAAGAGACCTCAGCAGCGCTTGGCATTGGTTGGATCAGCAGCAACATTTCATATGAGAGAGCAGTGGCCTGGCCCAATTTGCCAGGTCACGCGCCACTAGGTTATGGCAGTATGTTGGTGAATGCACGTACCCCTGTGGCAGGACCTGAAAGGTCCACTGCCTGCCTCCCCATGTAAATGCAGACTGGTCTTGCGGTTCTTCAGCAATTGGAATACTGAAGAATGCATTCGCCAAGTCTAAGACACAATGGTAGGTTTTTATTTCCCTATTCAATGCGTCCTTTAGGGAGGCAATATTGGGTATGGCTGCGTGAACAGGCAGCGTGACCTTATTTAATTCTCTATAATCTACTGCCATTCTCCGTGTGCCATCTGACTTCTGCACTGGCCATATGGGGGAATTGTATAGGCTATATGCAGGTCTTATGATGCCAGCTTTTCTAATTCCTGCACAGTCCTTGATATTTCATCTTGCCCCCCGGGACTCTATACTGCCGCACATTAGTAATCCGGCGCAGTTCCGGCAGGCGAATAGGCTCGTGCTTCGCATGGCCTCTCAATATTGCCTGCTCCGCCCGGACACTGATACACCTCCGCTGGAGTCTGAACTCTCCTACGGTTGTCTGGAGAGCCAGACCCCATAAAATGTCTTTGCCCAAGATGTACTCTGGGACTGGGGCAATAGACACCTTATACTCCCGGGGTGGGAGACGCCCAGCCCCCAGTTTCAACCACGTCTGGGTAACTGGAATGGTCTGTCTCCCGAAGCCACCGATCATCACTCTACCTTCATTAAACTTTATCGGATCTCCATAAATAATTGATGTGTCTTCACCTGTGTCAACCAGTGCCATAACCCTTTGTACGTTCTTTTGGGGCCAAAAAGTGGTCAGCTCAACATAGGCCCTCCTGTCCCATCTGGGGGCCGTAGTTACAGGGGGACTAATATCCCCTATCAAGCCATGAATTGGGCAAGTGCCAAGTGTCTTTCCTCAGGTGGTTTGGGCATCGTAGCCC
>NW_018364925.1:14128-16591 GCF_002078875.1 Numida meleagris | reverse complement strand
GGGTGTCTATGGGGCAGCTATGGGGCAGACATGGGGTGTCTATGGGGCAGCTATGGGGCAGACATGGGGTGTCTATGGGGCAGCTATGGGGCAGATAGGAGGTTTTTAAGGGGCAGCTATGGGGCAGACATGGGGTGTCTATGGGTCAGCTATGGGTCACCTATGGGGCAGACATGGGGTGTCTATGGGGCAGCTATGGGGCACAGGGGTGGGTCTGGGTATCCATGGGGTGTCTATGGGGCAGCTATGGGGCAGACATAGGGCAGACATGGGGTATCTATGGGGCAGCTATGGGGCATGGGGACATGTCTATGGGGCAGTTGTGGGGCAGCTATGGGGCACAAACAATTGGGGTGTCTGTGGGTCACACGGACCCATCTGGGAGTCTATGGGGCAGCTATGGGGCACAGGGGTGGGTCTGAGTATCCATGGGGTGTCTATGGGGCATCTATGGGGCAGCTATGGGGCAGGTATGAGGTGTCTATGGGGCAGCTATGGGGCACGGGGACATGTCAGGGTAGCTATGGGGCAGCTATGGGGCAGTTGTGGGGCACAAACAATTGGGGTGTCTATGGGTCACACAGACTCATCCAGGAGTCTATGGGGCAGCTATGGGGCACAAACAGTTGAGTTGTGGGGCAGCTATGGGGCGGCTATGGGGCAGCTATGGGGCACAAACAGTTGGGGTGTCTGGGGCAGCTATGGGGCAGGTGGGTGGATCTGGGCATCTGTGGGGCAGCTATGGGGCAGCTATGGGGCACAGGGATGGGTCTGTGGGGCGGCTATGGGGCACAAACAATTCACGTGTCTATGGGGCAGCCATGGGGCAGCTATGGGGCAGCTATGGGGCACAGGGATGGGTTTGAGTGTCTGTGGGGCAGCTATGGGGCCCAAACAGTTGAGTTGTGGGGCGGCTATGGGGCGGCTATGGGGCAGGTGCGTGGGTCTGGGTGTCTATGGGGCAGCTATGGGGCAGACATGGGGTGTCTATGGGGCAGCTATGGGGCACAAACAGTTTGGGTGTCTATGGGGCAGCTTTGAGGCAGGTGTGTGGGTTTATGGGGCATCTGTGGGGCAGCTATGGGGCACAGGGATGGGTCTGAGGGTCTGTGGGGCAGCTATGGGGCACAAACAGTTGAGTTGTGGGGCGGCTATGGGGCAGGTGGGTGGGTCTAAGTGTCTATGGGGCAGCTATGGGGCAGCTATGGGGCAGACATGGGATGTCTATGGGGCAGCTATGGGGCACAAACAATTGGGGTGTCTAAGGGTCACACGGACCCATCTGGGAGTCTATGGGGCAGCTATGGGGCACAGGGATGGGTCTGGGTATCCATGGGGTGTCTATGGGGCAGCTATGGGGCAGCTATGGGGCAGACATGGGGTGTCTATGGGGCAGCTATGGGGCACAAACAGTTGGGGTGTCTATGGGGCAGCTTTGAGGCAGGTGTGTGGGTTTATGGGGCATCTGTGGGGCAGCTATGGGGCACAGGGATGGGTCTGTGGGGCGGCTATGGGGCACAAACAATTCACGTGTCTATGGGGCGGCTATGGGGCACAGGGATGGGTCTGAGTGTCTGTGGGGCAGCTATGGGGCACAAACAGTTGAGTTGTGGGGCGGCTATGGGGCAGCTATGGGGCACAGGGATGGGTCTGAGTGTCTGTGGGGCAGCTATGGGGCACAAACAATTAAGTTGTGGGGCGGCTATGGGGCAGCTATGGGGCAGCTATGGGGCAGCTATGGGGCACAGGGATGGGTCCGTGGGGCGGCTATGGGGCACAAACAATTCAGGTGTCCACAGGGTCTCTATGGGGCAGCTATGGGGCAGGTCTGGGTGTCTACGGGGCAGCTGTGGAGCAGCTATGGGGCACAAACAATGGGGGTGTCTATGGGGCAGCTATGGGGCAGCTATGGGGCAGGTCTGCGTGTCTATGGGGCAGCTGTGGGGCACAAACAACAGGGGTGTCTATGGGGCAGCTGTGGGGCAGCTATGGGGCAGGTCTGGGTGTCTATGGGGCAGCTGTGGGGCAGGTCTGGGTGTCTACGGGGCAGCTATGGGGCACAAACAACCAGCGTGTCTATGGGGCAGCTGTGGGGCGGCTATGGGGCACAAACAACTGGAGCGTCTATGGGGCAGCTATGGGGCAGCTGTGGGGCAGGTCTGGGTGTCTGTGGGGCAGCTATGGGGCACAAACAACTGGGGTGTCTATGGGGCAGCTGTGGGGCAGCTATGGGGCACAAACAATGGGGGTGTCTATGGGGCAGCTGTGGGGCAGCTATGGGGCAGGTCTGGGTGTCTATGGGGCAGCTGTGGGGCAGCTATGGGGCAGCTGTGGGGCAGGTCTGGGTGTCTACGGGGCAGCTATGGGGCACAAACAACCAGCGTGTCTATGGGGCAGCTGTAGGGCAGCTATGGGGCACAAACAATGGGGGTGTCTATGGGGCAGCTATGGGGCAGGTCTGCG
>NW_018364925.1:4786-6632 GCF_002078875.1 Numida meleagris | reverse complement strand
ATAGAAACCCTGTAGGCCCCATAGAAACCCTATACGCCCGATAGAAACCCTACAGACCCCATAGGAACCCCATAGACCCCATAGAAACCCTACACGCCCCATAGAAACCCTATAGATCCCATAGAAACCATATAGACCCCACAGAAACCCTATACGCTCCATAGAAAACCTACAGGCCCCACAGAAACCCTATAGACCCCATAGAAACCCTATAGGCCCCACAGAAACCCTATAGGCCCCACAGAAACCCCATAGGCCCCATAGAAACCCTATACGCCCCTTAGGAACCCTATACACCCCACAGAAACCCTATAGGCCCCTCATAAACCCTACAGGCCCCATAGAAACCCTATACGCCCCATAGAAACCTTATAGATCCCATAGAAACCCTATAGGCCCCATAGAAACCTTATAGATCCCATAGAAACCCTATAGGCCCCATAGAAACCCTATAGATCCCCATAGAAACCCTATAGGCCCCACAGAAACCCTACAGGCCCCACAGAAACCCTATACGCCCCACAGAAACCCTATAGGCCCCCACAGAAACTCTATAAGCCCCACAGAAACCCCATAGGCCCCATAGAAACCCTACACGCCCCATAGAAACCCTACAGGCCCCATAGAAACCCTACGGGCCCCACAGAAACCCTATACGCCCCATAGAAACCCTATAGATCCCATAGAAACCGTATAGACCCCATAGAAACCCTATAGGCCCCAAAGAAACACTATAGACCCCATAGAAACCCTACAGGCCCCACAGAAACCCTATAGGCCCCCACAGAAACCCTATAGGCCCCACAGAAACCCCACAGACCGCATAGAAACCCTATAGGCCCCACAGAAACCCCAGAGGCCCCATAGAAACCCTATATGCCCCTTAGGAACCCTATACACCCCACAGAAACCCTATAGACCCCATAGAAACCCTATAAGCCCCCACAGAAACCCTATAGGCCCCCATAGAAACCCTATAGGCCCCATAGAAACCCTATACGCCCCATAGAAACCCTACAGGCCCCATAGAAACCCTATAGGCCCCATAGAAACACTACAGGCCCCACAGAAACCCTATACGCCCCACAGAAACCCTATAGGCCCCCATAGAAACCCTATAGGCCCCATATAAACCCTATGGGCCCCACAGAAACCCTTTAGGCCCCATAGAAACCCCATAAGCCCCACAGAAACCCTATACACACCATAGAAACCCTATAGGCCCCCATAGAAACCCTATAGGCCCCCATAGAAACCCTATACGCCCCATAGAAACCCTACAGGCCCCACAGAAACCCTACAGGCCCCACAGAAACCCTATAGGCCCCATAGAAACACTACAGGCCCCACAGAAACCCTATAGCCCCACAGAAACCCTATAGGCCCCATAGAAACCCTATGGGCCCCACAGAAACCCTATATGCCCCACAGAAACCCTATAGGCCCCATAGAAACCCCATAAGCCCCACAGAAACCCTATACACACCATAGAAACCCTATACGCCCCCATAGAAACCCCATAGGCCCCATAGAAACCCTATACGCCCCATAGAAACCCTACAGGCCCCAATAGAAACCCTACAGGCCCCACAGAAACCCTATACGCCCCATAGAAACCCTATAGACCCCATAGAAACCCTATAGGCCCCACAGAAACCCTATATGCCCCCATAGAAACCCTATACGCCCCATAGAAACCCTATAGCCCCACAGAAACCCTATAGGCCCCATAGAAACCCTATACGCCCCACAGAAACCCTATAGGCCCCACAGAAACCCTATAGGCCCCATAGAAACCCTATAGGCCCCATAGAAACCCTATAGGCCCCACAGAAACCCTATAGGC
>NW_018364925.1:0-1401 GCF_002078875.1 Numida meleagris | reverse complement strand
ATAGCGACCCCATAGCGCCCCATAGCGCCCCATAGTGACCCCATAGTGACCCCATAGCGCCCCATAGTGCCCCATAGCGACCCCATAGCGACCCCATAGCGCCCCATAGCGACCCCATAGCGCCCCATAGTGCCCCATAGCGACTCCATAGTGACCCCATAGTGCCCCCATAGCGCCCCATAGTGCCCCCATAGCGCCCCATAGTGACCCCATAGTGACCCCATAGTGCCCCCATAGCGCCCCATAGTGACCCTATAGTGACCCCATAGCGTCCCCATAGCGCCCCATAGTGACCCCATAGCGTCCCCATAGCGCCCCATAGCGCCCCATAGTGTCCCCATAGTGCCCCATAGTGTCCCCATAGTGACCCTATAGCGCCCCATAGCGACCCCATAGTGACCCCATAGCGTCCCCATATCCCCACTGTCCCCATTGTCCCCATAGTGTCCCCATGTCCCCATATTGTCCCCATGTTCCCATTGCGTTCCCATGTCCCCATGTCCCCATATTGTCCCCATGTCCCCATATTGTCCCCATATTGTCCCCATGTCCCCATGTCCCAATGTCCCCATGTCCCCATCTTGTCCCCATGTCCCAATGTCCCCATATTGTCCCCATGTCCCCATGTCCCCATATTGTCCCCATGTCCCCATGTCCCCATGTCCCAATGTCCCCATGTCCCCATCTTGTCCCCATGTCCCAATGTCCCCATATTGTCCCCATGTCCCCATATTGTCCCCATATTGTCCCCATATTGTCCCCATAGCGTCTCCATGTCCTCATATTGTCCCCATGTCCCCATGTCCCCATGTCCCCATATTGTCTCCATGTCCCCATGTCCCCACATTGTCCCCATATTGTCCCCATGTCCCCATGTCCCCACATTGTCCCCACAGTGTCCCTATAGTGTCCCCATAGCATCCCCAAATCCCCATAGCGTCCCCATTGTCCCCATGTCCCCATAGTGTCCCCATGTCCCCATGTCCCCATAGTTCCCACTGTCCCCATATCCCCAGTGTCCCCATATTGTCCCCATATTGTTCCCATATTGTCCCCATGTCCCCATCTTGTCCCCATGTCCCCATATTGTCCCCATGTCCCCATGTCCCCAGTGTCCCCATATTGTCCCCATGTCCCCATATTGTCCCCATGTCCCCATTGTCCCCACATTGTCCCCATTGTCCCCACATTGTCCCCATATTGTCCCCATTGTCCCATGTCCCCATAGCGTCCCCATGTCCCCAGTGTCCCCATATTGTCCCCATATTGTCCCTATATTGTCCCCATAGCGTCTCCATGTCCTCATATTGTCCCCATGTCCCCATATTGTCCCCATGTCCCCATGTCCCCATATTGTCCCCATGTCCCCATGTCCCCATAGCGTCCCCATGTCCCCACATT
>NW_018364924.1:0-12410 GCF_002078875.1 Numida meleagris | reverse complement strand
TTACTTCTCTAATGAGCTTTTTTCTAATCTTTCTTTCTCTTTTCTCTGATGTTCTTTGTTCTTCATAACTCGGGCCTCCCACAGTCCTCTTATGAAAGAAAAGTCAAATATTATCATCTGATGCCCCATACTGTTGACATTAAGCTTCTCCTGCAAGAAGAAGCAATCATGATCCTTTGGGTCCCTTCCAACCCAAGCCTGTGATGGTAGTCAACGTTTAAACACTGGAAGACCTCCTACCTTCTTTAGTCAAAATTAGCACCTGCAAAGTAGGAACTGGTGGATCATAATGAATCCATGAATAACTTCCTATTACTGTGTTCCAAACAAAAATACGGGAATATGTATTCCTAGGTAGTTTTCAAGCTAAAATATATAGTGTGCTTTTGATTATACAAGGGAGGCATTTTATTTGCTCCACTGTCTGTCTATATTGCCTCCTTTACCAATTGCTTTGTCAGTTCTTGCAGATGAAGTCTAATATGTATCACTGCCATAGGAAACCCAGATAGGTATTTGGCAAAAATACGCACATAGGTGTAGCAGACAACAAACATACCTTAGGCAAATCAGATGTGGTAGTGGTGAGAAATTCACTTTTTACTGCCAAAGATCGTGAAAAATATGTTGACCAAATGGTAAGGACTTGTGAAGTAGATTTTATAATTAGCTATAAATAGTCTTATTCATTAAGGAAATAAGGATCTGAATGTTTCAATCATTTAAGCTGAATTGCCAGAGCCCTGAAGGCACTCATGATCCTCCCCATCCCTGCCTGCTCCCTTGAGGGCTCTCCCACCTGCTCAAAACCCAATATGCCAATTCAGCACCCTTTATGCCCTCTGCCCAGGACTCACTTCAGGCATCAGGGCCATCAGTCCCTGCCTGACCCAGTGAGGCCACAGCAGGGCTGGTCCTCAGCTTCCCACAGCTCGGCCTGGCCCAACCAAGGGCCCTGCTGAGTCATGCCCACCTGCAGGCCCATGTCCAAGCCCAGCCTCTGTCCCAGTCTCATCCTGGTGCCTGGTGCTGGTGCAGCCCTCTGCTGTCCTGCTCCTGGCTGGTGAGATGGGACCAGCCTGGTTGCCAGCTCCTGCCATGCCACCCCCATGGGGAACTTCAGCCCCAGAAAATACCTGGAAAACTCAAAGGGAACCGCTAGTCCTCAGAGCATCCTGACAGACATTATGTACCAAAGTGATATTTCCTTCAGAGGCAACACTCATGGAAATACTGACATCAATATTGAGCATTAGGCATAAAAAAAGAGCAAATAAAAGTAGTATTTGCTATAAATCAATCACTCAGGGCAACTGCACTGTGATGCAGTCAGTCTATTCAATCTATTACACTTGTGTGGACATGGGGAAGAAGAGAGAGTGTCCCAGAGGAGTAGGGAGTACTTTTGTTGTTTTCTCCCCGTCCTTTCCCAAGGAAAACACAAAAGCATGAGTAACATCACCTCTGTCACACTTTCCTAGGTGCAAATGAGATGCGACTTTCTTAACCCTGCTGTTCCTTGTCCTGTGTTGAGTCATGCCGTGTAGATATTTTATCCTCTTCATGTCTCTGCTGTAAGACCACAGATCATGTTATCACTTTACAAATATAGCACATTAGTACATCTGGAAGGCTAGTCACGCTGTGGGGTTCAAATAGGTTTGGCTGGCCATGAGCTATGCTGCTGCTATAAACAACTGTGTCCCAAATTAAATAACCACGGAGTACACTCAGGAGTTCAACATTAGTGTTCTTTAGTAGTAGGTAAGTGGCAATTTTGCTGGCTATTGTGTTTCTTCAGATGTATGGGGTCAAGGTAGGAAATAGCAGTGAAACTGAAACATCTTTATCAGGTCTTTGCTGCTGCCACTGTATTGCAGATTTTTGAATGCTGATATATATGGGAAAAATATCTGAATGTAGAGCATTAATCCAAAGTGATGTGTTTTCTGGATGTCTTTAAATATAGTAAGACACACCATATGTCATTCCTCTAAGTAGATTTACATCTGTGACAAATCCAAACTTAATAATTTAGGGAAGTTTTCAAGACTTCCAGCTACTTTTTCACTTCATGACTCAGTTGTAAAAAACTCTTTCTATTATATCTCAAGGACATATGCTGGTGTGAGAATGACTTTCAATAAAAAAATGTTTGGAGAGGTTGGTCATTTATCTTTGTTGTTTGTCAAAATTTAGAGTGGAACTTGAAAAGAGTTATAGAGGTTCTGTTTCTGAAGGCCACTTACAGCTAATCTAACATGATATAGAAAATCTAACCTGGTAAATCTTTTGTGAACAAAACCTATCATTTAAAGTCAAATATTGTCATTATTGTTGTTGTTGCTACTGAGTATTTATGTGCTGTTTGTAACTGATGTGTTATATTCTCTAGGCTAATATCTACTGACCAGTTCTCTTCTTCTTAGTAGCGGTTAACTCAGTGAGCAGTTAACTTGAGAGGGTCAGTAATGGATAAGACCTATGATCCAAAGAGGATCCTACCTGATTTTCACACACTTTGCTCTTCTTAGACAGGGGGTGGAGGTGGAGAACTGTTACAAGAAGGATGCCCATCTGTCTCTGTCACCTGTACCTCCTATCCAAAGGCTTTGGAAAGTTCGTTGGGAAAGTCTAAAGCTATACCTGTGGTCAGTGAGGAGAAATGAGAGAATTCAGCTGCTACCTCATGGCTGTGAGGTGGAGATTGAGCCACTTGAGCTGAAATAACTCAGCTGCCGAAGTAGTAAAAAGCACCATCTTTTCCTGCCTACCTAAATTGTTCTTATCATCTTGCATAAAGGAATCTGAGTATTTTGGAAATGGCTATGTGTACTTTACTCACCATACGAGTAAATGAGAAATGACAAAAAAGCTTGATGTTATCAGTCAGTCATGGGTTTTTGCTTTGCTTCTGCAACAAGGGAAAATGCAAAAGGTACTACAGGATTCTTGTTAGATCACTGCATGGAAAACGGACACGGAACAAAAGGACATGATCAAAATTTTGATTATTCTCAGTACTGTGGCAATACTCAATTAGAAAAGGCAATCTAAAATAGCATTTATGAAATTATCATCCATACAGATAACTCCATGGGCTGGTCCCAGTACATGAAAGGTAACAATAGCAACCCCACTTCCTGGGTTGGCTAGAGTCCATTGTGCTTATGATGAATGAGAATAAGCCAGTTAGGTGTTGCTAAAAGACCTGATGACATAGAACACATCTGAGAAACCTGAGACTCTTCTCTCAGGTTTCTGATTAATTAAGATCATCTAATAGTATATGAAAGCCTCCATATTCTGTTCACTGTATCTTTATTTGCAGTGGATCTTTGTAACTAATAAAGTGGGGAATCTCTAATTATTTCCCAGGTTTACTACCTACAAAAATACTTTCCACCAGCTGACTACAGCTACATTTGTAGATTCAACAACCTTTAAAAATATGTAATACACTTTTGAGCTCATTGGTATTCCTTTGACAAGAAATGGCTGTAAAATATAACCCCATTTCAAATACATTGGACACCTTTTAATCTTATGAGAATTATACCTCTCTTCAATAATGCTCTGTGAAAAAATAAGGAATGGATTTGTGTCACAGACATCAGTCCAGTGTTTTGTACATTGTCAGTGGAAGAATTGTTTTGAATAACTAGTCAGCTCTCTGAAGTGGTAGGGTAGTACATCTGTAATAAATCCCCTTACGTACACAACATCTATCATGCTTTATGGCAAACATATTAGTGCTACGAGAGTTGAGGAAGTATAGGGAATATTGTATTTCAGCTGCTAATTAATACATAACTAAAGACCTAATTAATGTATTACCTTGTGAAAAATTGTCTGAAAGTCAAGATGTGAAGAATGCAGTGGTAAAGGGGAATCTTGTTTGTGAGACTGATTAACTTACATCTAGAATACAAACTGATAAATGAAAACTGTCAGTAAGACTTTGTGCTGCAGAACTGAATGAAGGTATATAAAAATGTGCAGGAACCAAGATCATCCATTGCATATCTGCATTCATGTATCTTTTTAATTTTTTGATGTTCACAGTTATTTTTACCTAAAGAATAAGGAATACATTAAGATATGAAATCTTTGCTCTATCAGGTGTGGTACATAAACAGTGTAAAAGTTATTTTTTTTGTGAAACAGGCTAATGTCTTAATTAAGATTCTGTTCTTAAACACTTTTATATAAGTGTTTATATTTTTATATTTTTTACAATATAACACTTTTATATAAGTAGAAAACTCAAAATTAATTTATCAGATCATTTAGGATTAAGCCCTGTAATATGCAAAGACACTAATTTCTGAAATTAACTTCAGTGAAAGCTGGTCTAATTAATAGTTTGGAAGTGTCACTGTCTGTGTTTATCTATGAGCTGGCTGGCTAGAATGTGCTCTTGAGGAAGCAGGAGGGAACATTTCAAACTCTGCAAATGTCTGGGCTTGTGTCCAGGTGGCAGGATGACTTTCTCCAGCCTGAAGCAACTTGTCCCTTTCCACTTCTATTTATTATGTGGTGTAGTATTTTCTGGATCTCTACAGACTCATGCCTCCAGGGAGACTGGAGACTGCTGGGATCCCTGCCTACGTACTCCCCACATATGCATGCATATGTGATTTGAAGTACAAACCACCTTCAATCTCTTACCTAAAACAGACTATTAAATCTGCACATTTGGCTAGTTTAGCTACAAATTTACCTGCAAACCCAGCGTGGAGAATAAGGCCCTGAAGGTGTATAACAAGGGCTTGTTACCAGCAGCAAGACTAGGAAGGGAAGAGAGGCTTCCTGTTCTGCAGTCCCTCCCCTCTCCCAAAGCGGCATAGTGCGTCACTGCCCCACACCTGAGCTGTGCACATTTAAAACCACTGGTTATAAATTTTGAAGATTGCCACCATTTCTACTGTTCTTTCAATCATAGCATATTTCTGTAATTTTATCTTTCCTTGATAATAAACACATAAAAAACACAAAAAACAAACATGTTCAGATGCCATCTAAATGTAAAATTCTCTTGAATTATTTAAAGTCTCATGGAATAAATGACTTAATCATTCCGAAGCACACACTCTGTGAGTCAGCTTATTTCCTAAGAAATTATTTGCACAATTACTGGTAGATGTATTCACCCACATTTTCCCCTATGTAATCCAGCCAGTAATATTTGTATGATTACAGCAGGTCTCCCACAGTGACTGTCTAAAAGAAAAAGGTCTCAGGTGAACAAGGCTGTTAAACAAACTGAAGAGTGAAAATGTTAACATTTTGGTAACTCAGCAAATGCAAGTATGCATGGTGTTGGTTTTGAATGCAACCAGGGCTCATTCAGACTCTGAAGGACTGTAACACAAACTAATGTTTTTTGATTAGGAGTATCAAAACTATGTTGGACAACTTTCAGACTAAGCAGAAAACACAGGTCTTATTTTAGGAATGCATAGTGCAAACTTGTTAGCCATTATTAACACAGATATTAACACTACGTTCAGAGGAGGCCGAACTGTCATATAATAAAACTAACATAATTTTGCCATCTGGCTAGCTGTATTCAAACCACTCAAGACAGAGATAACCTTGATAGGACAGCAAAGAGCCATAGGAAACTTGGTATTGTCAGTCCTGGAAAGCTGTACAGTTTTTCTATCTGAGAGCAGTTTTACCCTGTGCTCCACTGCTTTCCAAAGAAGACCTTGTCTTGTCCTTAACTTTTTGTAGTATGCTCCTCAGTGCAACTATACACCAATACAGTGCTGAAATTACTACAGAAATTTTGCATATTGTTCATCCAGTGCAGCTTCTGCTTTGAAGTGCACTTCTGTGAACTTCTGTAGGATTTCTGTGTTACTTTTAGCGTATGTGTCCTTAAACAGTTTGATTCTCAAAGATCAGACAGGTCACCTCACAGTGTATGAACAGGCTACTGAGATGAAACTCCTTCAACATTTTAAAACCCAGTTACTTGAGTGGTCCTTTGTAGCACAGGTTTGTTACTCTTCCAGATATAGTGCAGATGATCATTTTCCTCCATTTTCCTAAGCCCAGTAAAAAAAAAAAAACAAACAAACCAAAACCAAAAACAAACCAAAACAAAGAGTCAAAAGCTGCTTTGGTAATGGGGGACAATTGGGGACAAATAGATCTGAGTGGACACGAGAGAGAGCAGTGGCTATTTTCAAAGATAGCCATGGGAATGTTTGGCAGGTCTGTGGCAGAGCTGTAAACAAAGAGTGGAGATACCAGTAGCTATATGGAATAAGGTTTTTTAAGAGGTAGCATGCTAAATCTACTGAATAACAATAAATAGTAAGTAATAAGGAATACAGACATTATAAGGCAGATACCTTCTTCTTCAATTTGTAGTTTTTAAACGTCTTACTGAATAGATTTAAATCTACAGCTTCTGAGTCCTCATACCACAAAAAGAAGAAAATCTGAGGCAGGTGCTATAGAACTATCTGAATATCTTTAGGGGAATTTACAATAAAATAAAATAAAATAAAATAAAATAAAATAAAATAAAATAAAATAAAAATAATCCATACAGATACCTAAGCAGATATTTTTACTACCAATAACATTTGGTGTTAATGTTCAATTGTTCAAGTGAAAACATGATGAGTATATCATCACTAAGATCTTGGTTTCTTTTTTGTCACCTAATCCTCCAAGTGCTTCACTGTCAGTATCCTTATACACATAAAAACTGTCTTTGATTTTAATTGATCTATTTATATATATAATTGAATGAATAAAATTATTACAAGATTGTAAAGGCATAATACTGTTTTCTTTTTAATACTAGAAATCGTGCATACAGGAACAGTACATGGAAAACAGAAAATTAGAACTAAATA
Organism: Numida meleagris; assembly: GCF_002078875.1. Classification (NCBI taxonomy): domain Eukaryota; kingdom Metazoa; phylum Chordata; class Aves; order Galliformes; family Numididae; genus Numida; species Numida meleagris. The sequence goes on along the minus strand of NW_018364924.1, from coordinate 5,532 downwards.
CTGATTGTGAGAGTGTTATTTTGTGATGAAGAACTTCTGCTCAACTTCAGCTGGCCCAGAGATTTGAGGGATTATTAAATTGCCTAGGAAAAAAAAATTTGATTTCAGGGTTGATGTGAGGCCTGCAGTACAGCAAGCTGAGAGAGCTGCTGAGAGGAGGGGCTCATCTGGGGAGAACTGTAAATTCCTAGTTTAGAATGTAGAGAGGAGAGATGTTAGTTTTAAAGATTCTTTTGAATGTGTTATTGATGATAATAAGAGATGACTTAGACTACTAGTGGGGAACAGAAGTTGTTACAATGGCCATAGTGCTAAAAGGGATTTTTTTTTTTTCAAGCAAAGATAATGTTTATTTTTTCCTTTTCCCTCTTTTCTGATAAAAAGTATAAAGAGAGGGAATGAGAGAAGCAAAAGGAAACTTCTGTCCTCTGTTATTAGTTCAAGTTTCGCTAGTGAAAAACTCTACTATTATTTTGCAAAATAGTGCAAATCTTTATTACTAGGAAGCTCTTTCTTCAATTACTTAAAACATGCATTGCTTAAAAATATTGCCTAAAATGTAATGTGTACCAGCTTCTGAAAGAAAAACATTGCAATCATTAGAAAAAATATTTAACTTGAATAATCAGCTTTGTTTCTGAGCTAAACATTGAGAGAAAGAGTTAGATAAGAAAATAAACTGACTTCCAAATAAGTTGCCTTTTAAGAATATTGATTAAGAAGATTACTTGTTAGGAGGTGTAAATGGTGAGGGATAAGATTATCTGCATCCATAGATGCACACAGAAAACTATTTTCTCCACAACTGATTCTCTTGTGAATGATAACTTTTTCTCCTTTTTATGTTACTGAATCTCCTCTTCCATGGAAAGTTCTGAGCTCTCTTTATGATGGGTAGGTCACTCCAAATGTAATGCCTCCTATTTATTTTTGTGGAAACTACAACAGTTACAAAGAACTCAATAACACCATTTGATAGAGCAAATTCTCAGCTACAAAACACTATTTTTTCAGTGTAGCTACCACTATAAGTGATGCATTTTCACCAGCAATGAACAAGAGCCTGCATGCTGCACTCGTAAAGATCTGCAGCAGCAGATGGTGACTCACTGAATCACAGCATGTCATGGCACCGTTGCAAGGAAACTGTTGCCCACACAGTCCATCTTTCATTGGCCTGAACAGATGGAAGTCAGAAGGTGCCAAATCCAGAATATATGGTGTGTGTGGTAGGGCAGTCCAGCCAAGATTGGTTTTGTGCAATGTGGTCTTCATACTGATGTGTGCTGTTCTCTTAAACGTTATCATGCTGCAAGAAAAAGATTGTCTTCTTCTCTGTCCTGATGCTGGAAGTGTGAGCCTTCAGCTTAGTCAGCATTGCCTTTAGCCTAGTACTGGTTCAATACATCCTGACAAACTTGTTTATGGTGTTCTTTCTCTTCCTGTGTGGGCATTTGTGGGACCCACCTGGCATAAATTTGCAATATTTCAGTGTTGCCACCATCATTTCCAACTCAGTGAAGGCAATACTCAGCTCTGTACACAGTCTCCTAGTCATAATCCATCAGTTTGCATGGATGAGCTGATTGAGACACTTCATTTCATGGTGTGACAGCTGTGCATGGATGTCTGGAATGTGGCTTGTCTTTCATGTCACTGTCACTATTGCTGAAACACACCACACACTGCCTGACTGTTCTCACACCCCCTGTTTGGTCTCTGTGAATGATCAACAAGCATCAGTGAATGCCAATGGGTGCAATTTTTTTTTTTTTTTTGCATGGAAGAATTCAGTTCCACACCTTTACTTCACATGCAATTCCATGTCAGACACCATTTTGTCAGGCTGCCTCTCTGCTGCCATCAGTTGCATGGTGACAAAATGTAGTGGAATATTGGTGGGAAGGTTCAACCTCTACTGACATGCTACTAACAAAGAATCATAGAATCATAGAATTGCTCAGGTTGAAAAGGACCTCCAAGATCATCAAGTCCAACTGCAACCTAGCCATACTGCTCTAACAACCCACAGCTAAATCATGTCCCCGAGCACCACATCCAAATGGTTTTTAAACACATCCAGGGATGGTGACTCAACCACCTCCCTGGGGAGCCTGTTCCGGTGCTTAACAACACTTTCTGGAAAGTTTTTCCTGATATCCAACCTAAGCCTCCCCTGGCACAACTTGATGCAATTTCCCCTTGTCCTGTCACCTGTCACCAGTGAGAAGAGACCAGCCCTGCTCTCACTGCAATCACCTTTCAGGTATTTGGAGAGAGCAATAAGGTCTCCCCTCAGTCTCCTCTTACTCAGACTAAATAGCTCCAGTTCCTTTAGTCTCTCCTCGTAGGGCATATTTTCCAAGCCCTTCACCAGCCTTGTTGCCCTTCTTTGGACCTGCTCCAGCACCTCAATGTCCTTTCTGTAGTGAGGCCCCCAAAACTGAACACAGTACTTGAGGTGAGGCCTCACCAATGCTGAGTACAGGGGCAGGATGACTTCCCTAGTCCTGCTCACCACACCATTCCTGATACAAGCCAGGAAACATCTGGCTCTGACAACACAGGCCAACATAATAAAACAGGAGACATTATTTTTGTACCTCTCATACACTGCATTACTGAAGAGCCTTTCTTTTGTGATATGTCTCACTAATAATCCGTAGACTGAAAGAACATTAACAGAATGTTCAGATAAGAAAGGTGAACTGATAACCTCCAGCAGAATACGGATGTAGTTGTTACCCAGGGAAGATGGCATTAAGGTATAGACAGCCTAATCATGCCTTGGCAGATGCTGTCTTCAAATCATATTTGTGGCTGTGTTCAATTTGAACATTAGTATATGTAAAGTATAGTCCTCAGGAGTTTTGATGGACACCTCTTATCTCCCGGCTGCATTCTTCTTGTGCCTGGTTTTGCCACTGAAGAGGAATCCCACTGCATTGCAGTCTAATCCAATCTGTGGATAAAACTCATATGAACTTTCCATCTTGAGTCTCTAATAAATCAATGCCTTAATAAACAACAGATGACATAACCTGGCAGACAGGAAGACGGGGAACAAGTGAAGGAAATAGAGTACTTACACGGTTCATTCAGTCTTTGTGTTGATTAAGGCCATCTAGTTCCAGCAGAGCTCAATTGTCCAGCTGCCACTTTAATGTCTCTCAGCAATTCAGCTCCCACAATAGCCCTTCTACCAAAACCCTGTGCTATGAATTGTTCTATTAAAATGAATTAGATCCTTCAGAGTGAGTGCAGCTACCTTGAGGAAGAAGTCCTTGGCACTGTTTCTTGGTTTGGACAGTTGAGGAGAGTGTTTTATTTTAGGTGATAACAGACGAAAACAATTTAAAAAGGTACATCTGATTATAGATAAACCATTCCACTGAGAATAAGATCACCGTACTCATTATGCTATTATTAACAGGTTTTTAGCTTGTCTGTTGTAAGCAGCCAGTACCAGATAAGTTATAAACTTATTTTTTGTACCATTGTTAGTGCTTGTAAATACAAACAAGCTTTATGAACAGCAAAGATAGTACATATAAAGCCATACTAAGGTAAAGAAGACTGTCATACAAAAATATCAGTCTCTCACCAGTATCTCTGGGCCAGCATTTGGAGTAGTCTTACAATGATGACAAATAAGGTGGACAGGCTGGAACACTTCTTCTTGGTGTATAAATGCATAATTCATTATAATACACACTATGTGTCTTCCAGAGGACATGAGGTTGTTTTGACAGCTCAGAATAAATTATTCCTTTATGTGTTATGTATTAAAGAGAGATTTATAGGTGAAGAAAAAAGGGTCAGTTATGAAGTTACAAGAGGGACAATGTAGAGGGGAGAATATTTTCCCCCTCCTCCTCAGTATTGTAACAGAAAGACAGATAATAAATAGCCACAACTGAAGGACTTAGAGCTTGGAAAAAAAGTGATCTCAGAAGGTCTGAGGAAAACATAATAGCAGAAATCTTGAAAATATCCAGTAACAGAAAAGGCACATTGCTTTGTCAATTATCAGTAGATATTTCAGTGGAGTTTTATTCTTTCTTCATTTTTTTAAGCTTGTGAGTGGTATAATAAAAGCAGCAATCTAACAAAATCTAACCTCAAACAAAGTTTAAATAACCACTTCTATCTTGGTGGAAGCAATTATTTTTAGAACACTTTGAACTTCTGTTTTATAAGACTTGTTCACAGTGGTTTAGCAGACCACTTTTTGAAGAACTAAGCTTGACAGAAGTCATTGATACATAACATAGCTGCATTTAATGAAAAAAATAGTGTTTTAATGCTTGCGCTCTTACCAGTGATTCCAAGCAAGAGACTAAGATAGTGCTGCTTTACTTATCAAAATTTATATCTGCACTTGTGTTAGTGATATAGAAGGTGGTTTTTTTTCCCTTTTTGTCACTGAACCATAGCTACAGATTAGTAAGGAACACTATATTGACTATAAGTCATACTGTGTTTCATAAGACGCTAGTACAAGGTCTACTCATGATTGTTAAAGACACTGTACAATTTTTTCCTTGAGCTGAAAGACAGTAGAGTTCCTATCTGGCCAAGCTCAAGCATGATGCTTGTTAAAAGGAATGAGAACTTTGTCACTGACTTCAGGAAAAGTAAGGCTGCTTGCAAGAAGTTTTTCTGTCTTTTTAATTCAGCGGAGAAAGACTGGTGAATTAGGCTCTAGATCAGCTCAGTTCTTAACTGCACATTAAAAGATGGTCTCAGAACCTAATACTTTGGTACTTTGAACTGCCGGAAGGAAGCTCTACATGTCCATATAAACGGGGATCATGTGTTCACAAACACTAACTTATTTCAACAGTAGTTTATCTTTCACTTCATGTTATACAGCTGGTGTTTTAATACCTTTCACAGATAAGGATATATTTATGGACACAGTTATTGTGGGACAGGATTAACGTGGGTGCATAAAGATCAGTATGGTGGGAACTAAAGTGGAAGTGCGTGATTTGTGATTAATAAATACTTTATTAGTTCTTTTAATGCTAGTTATCTAGATTGCTAAAACACAAAGTCATTCAAATTATTTTAATCAAATTAGTAGTTCTTAATCAGATTAGTAGTTCTTTGCAACTGTGTATTTTTGAAAGGGAAAAGTGCAAGTACACCAGAAAATTCAGCATTTAGCAATAGCATGTAGTTGATTTTGTACAGAAATCCCTTCTACGATGCTGGCACAAAACCCTAGTCAAGCTACATAAGGTAGAGAGCACATTATGTTAATATAATTTTGGATTCTTTTTCTCCCACGTAAGTTTAATGAAACATGATGGTTCTGTTCCTTATTTTTTTTTCTTAATACTTTCCTGTAGTGTTCATGATTGCTTCTTCTTGCAGGAGAAGCTTAATGTCAACAGTATGGGGCATCAGATGATAATATTTGACTTTTCTCTCATAAGAGGACTGTGGGAGGCCCGAGTTATGAAGAACAAAGAACATCAGAGAAAAGAGAAAGAAAGATTAGAAAAAAGCTCATTAGAGAAGTAA